>NC_134475.1:18734804-18789804 GCF_964194025.1 Convolutriloba macropyga
ATAGACGGTAGAACGGTCCTCGAGATTTTAAGCGACAAACATCCTGAAGGGCAATCCTTGGAGCCCAACTGCATTCAGAGCGAACATCCATGAACGATTCCCTACCACCCCGCTGTTTTCGACAAATGCAGTGCCAGGCGCGTCCGAAAGCATGCAATGAAGAATGATGGCAGTGCCGAACCTTCAGGTCTGGATGACGATGAATAGCGTAGACTACTTTCTGCTTTCGGGCAAACCTCCATGATGCTGTGCAAGCTTGTTGTCAAATTTGCTAAGAGGCTGGCCACGTCCATAATATCACCGGATGATTTGATTGCATCCAATGGTTGTCGACTAGTGGCTCTGGATAAATGTCCAGGTGTGAGAACTTTTGGTATTGGTGAATTAATACGTCGTATCACCGAACGCATAATCGTCGACTGCTGAGGCAAGATCTAACATCCCTCGTTGGAAACAAGCAGCTGTGCCTGGGCCGGAAAAGTGGCATAGAACATGCCATACATTCGCTTCGCCACAGTTTTTATTATCCCGAAAACGAAGCAATTCTAGTAATTGATGCCAAAATCGCATTTAGCGTGCTCAATAGACGAGCAGAATTAGAGAACGTGAAAACTTTATGCCCATTTGTGCATGTTGCTTCACAGAATTGCTATAGCCAACGGTCTATATCGGTAAGTCGACCATTCTGTCTCAGGAAGGTACCACACAAGGCGATCCCCTTGCGATGGCAATGTATGGAATCGCGATCCTACCCCTATTAACAAGACTTCACAATGACTCCTTGACACAAGAATGGTATGCTGATGATGGTGACGTCGTCGGAAAGTTAAAAGCTGTCAGGGCAATCTTCGACAAGCTCACTCCGCTTGGTTCCGAGTACGGATATCTTGTCAATCCTCCGAAATGTCAGTTGATAATTAAGCCAGGAGGCGAGTGCCAAGCGTCAACGGTGTTTAGAGGCACAAATGTGGACATCACGCAGGGCGCTCGAGTCCTTCAGTCATCGGAAGCTCTGAGGCCAGTAAAAAAATCCTGAAAGATGTAGAAATTAAATACACAAAAAGTTTGGACAGACTTGGCCAATTTGCTCTCACTTCTCCCCAGAATGCATATGCTGGTTTGACAAAGTGGGTTCAACAGAAGTTGAGCTTCCTCCTGCGTACTACACCTTCCGTGGACGGGGTTTTGGACAAGATGGAGGAGCGGCTTGGCCGAGTCATACCAAACATTGTCGGCAAAGAAAAAATCCAAGAGGAAAGAAATTTTTCCTCTCCCTCTCAGAATGGGTGGGCAAAACATCGCCCTCCCACGAGATCTTTATAAAACTCTCCAGCAATGAATTGAATTCTCAAATCCATTGGCGTCATTTAATAGTGATTCATTCCAAATTCAACAATGTGAATTCGAAAAAAAAAACAAGATCAGTCTCAGATAGAAAGCAAACATGGAACGTGAACTCGTCTCAAAAAAATCCAGCATCGAAAACAATCTACCAGAAACGAAATATAACATCCAGCTGGCCTCAGAGAAAGGAGCATCTAGCGCGCTTCCGTTATCAAAAGATGGTTTCGACCTCACGAAGACTGAGATACCTGATGGAATAGCATTTCGCTACAACTGGGAAGCGAAAAACACGCCTGCTATATGCCCATGCGGGAAAGAATTTAGTCTCACCCATGCCCTACATTGCGCCAAAAACGGGTGTACGCACCTACAGCAGAACGAAACAAGAGCCGTGTTTTGCAAACCTGAAGGATGACGTTTGCCACGATGTCAAAATAGAGCCAATACTTCAGAGAATTTTCGACTGGATATCAAGGCAAACGGTCTGTGGGGCTCCCACTTTAATCGCACTTTCTTCGATTTGAAGATTTTCAACCCTCATGCGAAGAGCTGCCCTAAGACCACAAAAGATGCATACAAATATCACGAGAGCACCAAGCGAAATAAGTACCAAGAGCAAATCCGCGAAACCGAACACAGCAGTTTCAACGCACTGGGTTTTGCTTTCTTGGGTGGTGCTTGGTCATCAGCATCGCGCTTTATGAAACAACTCGCAACCATGATCAGCGAAAGACGCGGAGAGCCGTACGCCGACACCACAAGCTACATCCGAACGGAAATCAGCTTCGCACTTCTGAGGAGCTGTGTTCTCTGCTTGAGGGGATGTCGCGCCCTCAAGCCTCGTGTTCTCAGTGGGACTTCGATTAGCGCCGTCGTGGAGGAGGGAAGGCTGCAGTGAATGTTTGGCTGTTTAACTTTATTCTTTTGCTTATTCCTTGATATTCCATTTTTATTTTAATCCTTCCATACCAGGTCCCTATGTGTGCTATATATATATATATATATATATATATATATATATATATATATATATATATATATATATTTATATATATATATATATATATATATATATATAAAGGTGCTTTCTTCTCCACGTTTTTATTGTTTTTGTGATTGGGCCGTCTTTACACTGTCTGGAGCGGAAGAGCTTGGAGTGCAGCATCCGGCTAAGTGCTACTCATCATCCCATATTTTCCGACGTACATCCATCGTTGCCGGATGGTGTGTACGGCCCTTTATTATTTATTAAAAACGTAGAAGAAGAAAAGATCAAAATAATTTAAAAAATATACATACCTTTATGAGAATGGTTATCAATCTGAATTCATTTTGGACTCGAATCTAAATTATTTAAATGTTTGTTAACACTATTACAATAACAAAAATTATTTTTATTTTTTAGATCTTTAGCAGAACCGAACTGCTACATTTCTCACTTATAAATAAAACCAAATTAAAAAGAAAAATTTGAAAATTTGAAAGATCTACAACATGTTTGATGCGTTACGTTTGAGAAGTTTTAAGCCGTCTCTTTCACTATTATGAAATTTTTTCTGTGCCTTCCAACAATAACAGATACCCAAAACGAATTTTTTTGTCTCACATCAAATGTAGATTTTTTGTAAATTCTCATCATTATCTCAGTTCAAAGAAATAGAACCACAGATCGATATGGACCTGAGAAATTTATCATGGTGCATTAAGCCTGTTCAATGGAGGCTAGAATACATAATTTGATACTGCCCTTGCATGGTCTTCACCTATTTTTTGTGAGTTACAACTGTCTACGTATTTTGTGAGTTTCAAGTCACAAATATTGAAATTTGTCTCTTGGATGCAATATCTTAGCTGGAAGGAAGTTTTTCCGCCTTCAATAATTGAATAAAGTTTTGCTGATAAGAAACTGATCCGGAACTTGCTGACGAGAAACTGAATCGAAACAGAATGGCCCTACTTAAAAAATCTTTTTGTGTTCAATACATTGGGAGACACAAATTCGTCAAACAAACCTTTTTGTGACAATTTCAAAATTTTCAGAACATTAGCATGGCAGCACTCTGTTGGGAATTTAAAAAACGAACAGAAGTTTTACCAGGGTCTAAACTACTAATTTTAAGAGCTTTTTTAGAGTGATTGTCAAACCACACAACAAAAAATTTTACCAAAAAAGTTATTAACAGAAAAAAGAAAATTTCATAGGATTCAAATTTTACAATACGGTTGAACCCCAAAATCTATATTTCTTTTAAATTTTCTCTTTTTTTATTAAATTGTTTCCGAGATTTTTGGAAACTTTTACACAAATATATATAATTTATATCATATCTAACATTGAAATGATTGTATATTCTTTACATGATAGTTCCTCCTAATTTTTCTTCCCAATTTCAATCATTAATCTGTTAGATGAACAGGGCTCGGAGAAAATTCAGCCTAAACCATCAACAACTTTCTCTGTTGCTTGAAAAATTAATTTAATTTTGACTCTAGTTTACTCCACTTATTAGGTGACAATAAGTTAATTAACAGCGCTCCTCAGATTCTTTAAGCTTCAGATTGTCAATGTTGGAGCTCATTTGTCCCCAGCAAAGTTACTGATAGTGCCAAATTGTTGAAAGCTATGGGAAATCGTTCAGTGAAGAACTGTCTTAATGGGAGCTTTGATTCTCTTACTGCTTAGAGAACAAAATTTAGAGATTTCAACTGTGAGTAACACAAAGTTTTCCAGTTTTAGGATAATTATTTCGTGAAGCCCACGTTTTTTGTCTAGTGCTGAAGTCTGAACGTAAAACTACAACAAAATGTGTACGTTTGCAGTAAAGAATAGAAAATTAAGTTGATTAAGTGAAGTGAAAATTAAGGCAGGCTCTCCCGAATTTCCAAATAAAAAATAATTTCCTGAACTCGGTTTGCTCACTTGAACGAAATTTTCTTTTTTAATATAATCTGGAGACAAACTTGCTGAAGCGCAGGCAGATGTTTCCCTATGACGTGGTCTGCCGTGCTTTGCGGAGTCCACATCTTTGTTAAGGTCGTTGTCAATCCTCGAATTAGGAACAATAGACTAAATTTAGCAATGATTCAGGAAAAATAATTATTTTATGTTCAAAGTTCAAAGACACAGGTCAGGTTTTCTTTTCACAAACCGTTGATTAGTAGCAAATTCTGGAAAAAATTTTTATTATCAAGTGCTGCCTAACTTGTCTTTTGTTTGAAATATTATAAATCGAATAAACACAGTTATTTGGGAGTTTTGGGGACAGGGCATCTTCATAATTTCATGGGTAAACAAGACCTTTCGTGCAATCATTACCAAACATTCGTGCATTCGTTCGTCTTTCCAGACTATGTAAACTAGAACGCACGACACACCCGTGGTGCGTTCATTCGAGAAAAAAAGGCGAATCTAATTATCCTTCTGTATACAGATTTGATCAAAGAGAACTGATGGAAGCAGAATAAAAATAGATCGCATCAGAGTAAAAACGCTTGTGTTTGTGGCTGATGTTGCGTAATATTTCATATTTGAAAAGCGATACAACTTGACTGAGGTGTCTTAATTCTCAGCTCAAGCGTAAATCGGAAAGTTCTTTAGCAGCCGTTCTGTCGTCTCCTGTGATTAATGACGGAGGATGTGATATCTTCGCGATGACCAACATCCACGCAGGCAGAGAAACCACTTTGAAAGAGAGTGAAACTTATGGTGATCCCAATGAGGGATATAACGTTGGTGTTCGGCTCCCGGAGCTTCCCATTGATGTGAGAGGTGATTTGTTTGGGATCTTTTGTTGATGTAGAGCCTGCGCTGCCAATGCAGGCAAAGGTTATTGGTTTGAAAGCACCGTGCTCTACGTCTATCACACCTTTTTCGTATCTTACTTTCTATATTGATTCCTAATACTTATATGCATCCGTTAAGTTTGTTGGGCAGGACTTCGCGAGTGGGTGGAAGACCTTAATATTGAAAAAATATGAGAAGTTTTTCTCCCACACCCCTGTGGCTTTTATGTCAATCATCAGCGGTAGTGTCTTTAATCAAAAGAAAGTCGTGGCAAAGTCAGTGTCTTTAATGTGGCCGTGGCACATATGAGTATACCCAACTTTTGCCCAGATAAACTTCTATCAACGGCGCATATATTGGTAAAGCTTCCTAGATTCTGTTCATAAGCAAGACTAGGCCGTCTCTGAAATCTTCTTTGGAAAGATCAAATTGATATTTCGCCAGGGGAAGAGCATTCAGATAGTTAGTTGGCACCTTTTCTGTAGCGAGCATTAGAAGTTGCTTTTTAGAGTGATAGGTTTTCGATAAAACAGTTTTTTTTCAATTATTCATTAGGTATATCTTGTTCAATTTAGCTCTCTTGGTGATTAGCTCTTGTTTTCCTCTAAATGTTCATTTATCGTCACTGTTCATGCAGTTTGACTTTTCAATGGATCAAAGCTGTCAACGTAGATTATCGTCGGTCAGCTGAATATTCAAACCTCTTAAGTGCAATGGGAATGAAAGAAGCTTTCTGATTTCAGGAGTCGAATTTTGTCCCGCAGTTGTTCGCAAAAAATTTTCTGTTACAGTGGACTCAATTTTTTTGGGGTAGACCAGAGGTTTCAGTAGTAGATCTTCATTGAAATAACGTTTTGTTTTGAACACCTTTGGTCAAAAAAGCGACCTTTCAGCAAAGTGAGTCAACATTCGCTTAGTCTTTTCATATTTTCTCTAAGAGTCAGAAAGGTATTCAGCGTAGGCTGCAGTAAATCCAACAACTGAACCCAATTAGTGTGTACCTTCCCAAATGTCAATACTATTATCGCAAAAGAGCTCAAGCACATTCTCTTTCAGATGTGAAATTGTAATAACTTTACATTTAGGGGCATCCACGAGATATCCAAACATATCCACGAGGATCGGCACTTATTGAGACTCTCAGAATGCTGCTTAATGACAAAAGAGGTCCAGCAGCGCTGCCATCCTCTGCATACATCTTCTGCTTGACATCTTAATGAAAGATCATCGCTATCAGAGTCAGACTGCTTATAACATACATCGCCATTGGCCGTGAATCATCTTGATTTGTGCCTCAATTTGAAAGCAGATTCACATATAGAGTGTTGGGTAAGGCATACGAAAAATATGGCATTAAAGATAGGTGGAACTTATCTGCAGAAATTTTCGAAAACAATTTTTTTAAGGTTTTTGAAACCATATTTTGCGTCGAACACAAGTAATACTTCCGTTTCAGTGGTGGTCCGAATGAGGATTATAACGCTGGATTTTGGCTTCTTGAGCTTTTCACTGATAGGAGCAGTGATTCCTTTGAGAGTTTTCGTTGATGCAGGGCCTGTGCTTCCAAGACAGACAAAAATTAGAGGAATGACGGCTCTGTGCTTTACGTGTTCCACACATTTTCCTTATCTTGCTTTCTTGATGTAAAATGTTTGTCGAGCAGGACTTTGCAATTGGGTGGAAGACCTTAATATCAAAAAAATTTTCTCGCACAGAGCTGTGGCTTTTATGTCCAATGTAACGTCAACATCAGCGGAATTACCTGTACTCACTAAAAATACACCCTCGGGTGGCTGTAATTGAGGCTTGATTCAAAAATCTTGGCACTTTTTGTCCAAGAAGTGGGCAAGGGTGTCTCTAATCTTGCTGTGACGCATATGAGTCTACACAAATTTTGCCCAGAGAAACTTTACCACGGGCGCATTATTGGGGAAGCTTCCTAAATTCTGACCATAAGCTAGATAAAGCCGTCCCTCTTTTTTGGCAATATGAAAAAGATATTTCACAGAGAGAAGATCAATCAGCTAGTCAGGTGGCACTTCTTCGGAAGTCACCATTCGAAATGGCCTTTTGGAATCTGTTAGGTTTTTGCAAAACAGTTCATTGGATTGCTCATTTGATACATTTGCTCTGATTTTGATCTCTTGCTGCTTAGTTCCTGTTTTTTCCAATTTTACATATATCATCACTGTTTATGGAATTTGACCTTTTATTGAACCAAAGCTGTCCACGTAGATAACCGTCGGGCAACGGGATACTCCACCTTCTTAAATGCAGTAGGATTGAACGAATCTTTCTGTATTCAGTAGTCAGATTTTGTCCCGTATATGTTGACAAGATATTTTCTGATACAGTTGACTTAATTTTTTTTGCTCCAGACTAGAGGTTTCAGCAAAATTAGTAAACTTCTGTATAGTTTCTTCAGATTTTCTTTCTGAGTTAATTAGGTATTCAACGTAGACTGCAGGTGATCCAACAACTGAACTTTATACGTGTGTACGTTCGCATATTTCAATATCAGTGTCGCGCATTTTCTATTTCAGATGTTGTTTTGTAATCAATTGAAATTTAGGGGCATCCAGGAGGTGTCCAAACTGGATTGGTGTTTATTGAGACTCTCAACATGTTACACAATGACAAAAGAGATCAAGCAGGGTTGGCATCATCTGCATGCCTTTTCTATATGACAATTTCTTGAAGCAGCATCGATATCAGACTAAGAATGCTTGTACCGTACCTCGACATTGCTATTGGACAATCTCGAGTTGTGCTGTCCTTTGAAAGCACATTCACATAGACTGTGCTGGGTTAAGCACCCGAATTGTATATGATATGGAAGATAGATGGACATTATCTACGGGTTTTTTTCATAAACAACTTTTGGTAAAGGTATTGAAAACTTTTTTGCGTCGAACAAAATTAATTTTTCCGTTTCATCTTTCATGAAGCATGATCAAAGTTCATTTATGGCGTACTCAATCCCACATTTTTATCCCATACAGAGCAGTGCATTTTGCCGTGAGGTCTAAGTCTACGGACAGACGATTCACTAGATCCTTTCCTATCACGCGTGTTAGGACCTCACCGACAGCTATTGGCCGGACACCTGGTCATTTGTCGAGTAGTATCAACGTGCAAGCGTTGCAGGGAGCTGATCTTTCTGCGACGTTTGAACTTGGCAATGCATCCCGGAGATTATTTTTTACTTGCTATAATGTGACCAGGAGTCGTCTTCATTTGTCAGCATCGAAATGGAGAAATGTTTTTGTGTTTTGGAAAAGCTGCTCGTTTGATGGCTTGGTTGTTAGTTTTTCAACTATAATAAGATGGTACAAAAAACCTGCTGGTTGGTGGGATTCAAATAGTCTGCGGTGACTTCCAGCACATTTTTGTTTCCTATTTGGTCATGTATTGACAAAATTTTTTCTTTTTATTCACCTGATAACAGCAACATGGCATTTTTGACATCACATTTTAACATTATATTGTTGAATTGGTGGCGCTCTGAATTTTTTTTTTGACGGGTTTAGAAATTCTTATGTGGATTGCTCCAGTTTCCTCAAAAAACATAGAAAAGTTGCATTTAAGCAAAGATCGATTCATCGGTAGATCTTTTTGTTTTTAAGCCGTCATTTTTTTGTGGTCTGATTAGAACGAGGTAAGGAAAAACCGCAGTGGTCAACAGCGCTTATTCAGAGAGTTTGTTGTTTTCGGCAACGCGAAAACTGTATGTCACAAAAACATTTGGACATTGGGAGTAGGACAGCGCACTTCAGTTTTCGCCTAAGAGAAAAATTTTTGGCCTTCGGTGAACGATTTCAGAGTAGATATTTTCTAGCAGTTGTACATCATCATGCGAAAGGTTCTCACAGAAGCCTCGGAATTCGTTTGTGGGATCGTTTGCGAATGATTTGCTCTAGTCTCTGGAACTTGCAAGCCAATAAATTGTTCCTACAGATTTCCAGACACCTGCTTCTGTAAAGTGCATTTTGCAAATGATACAGTGAGTCTGATCTGCCATTATAATGCGGAGGGATGAAACACACCGACTACAAACAACATAGAATAGAGTATAGAAGAAAAAAATGGCCAGAAAACGAGAAATTAATGCTATCACATCAGAATATTTTAGAGTGAGGACGAATCAAAGAGGAGGATACAGATAAACCAGGGAAGGAAGAACAGTAAGGATATTTAATAACAGCATTGAACATATTTATTTTAATGTTGATAAACATATTACAAACACTTGGGACTTTCGGTGCGAGAGTTAATGGTTTGAACTTTTACGTTAGATTTAAAAGCAACTTAATATCATTTATAGACTCTGTGCAGCTTTTACGGTGGTCCTTGAATCCTAATACCAAGGTTACATTGTCAATTTGAGAGAAGGATACTGTCTCACAACATCTTTGAGGTCCTTTATGGTAGCCCCTTCCACTTGGCAGGGTTGGACAATTGATTTTTCTGTCTGCTAACATTATATTTTTCCTTCGGGAGGTTCTGGTACCAATCTCTCAGCTTGCCATGGCAGGATCTCTGCCCTGAACCGAGGTGACGCCGTTTACTTTTTCTTTGGTCACTCAACATCATTTATTATATGGAATTTTTTTATAAGTTTATAACAACAATAAGGCTCTGCTCAATTGAGTCTGGACTTATCGACTTTCCGTCTGGGACCTCAACTTGGTCTTGAAACTGGTCTTCTAATCACAAAAACACGCTCGTAATTGTATGAGCAATGAAATTTAAACCTGTAATTTTCACTACAAAAAGTGTCAATTGTGTTTCTCTATTCTTCTCGCTCCTTGTAAACAAATTCGTTCAAAAATTTTAACAAAAATTATGAGAGTGTGCTACAGCAACATGAGTTAGTCAATTTAAGTGCTCTTAAACATAAATTTATAATCCTTAAGGAAACAACAGTGAGGATCATCTACAAAACTAATATATGACGGAATGGTACCGTTTATTTTATTCGCCTCATTTTTTTTTCTTGCGTCATTGTCTAATTTTATGGTGTCTACATGCGCCACATAATTATTTGATGAGCAGCAAATCCTGGAAGCAACTCACTATCCCAGGTTGAGGTCCAGATCCAAATTGGTTTATAATCAGACCCAGTCGAGCGCACACCCGTGTGTTCCCAGACCGAAATTACAGCGTCTGGAAAGAAATTCGACCGCACTACAGTCTGGACGATGGTCTGGAGATGGTCTGATCAGAGGTCGATTTGGTCTGAAAAGTCTGATCATAGGCGGATTCGAGCGCACTTGGTTCTGATCAGAGGCAACTTCGAGCGCAATTGGGTCTAATCATAACCTCTTCGAGCGCACTTGGGTCTGATCAGAAATGTTTTCGCTGATCAGGGACCATTTCGAGCGCATTAGTTTTTCATTTTTTGTTTTTTTACTGAGATATGTTGGCTCTGCCGAGAGGCAGCCATAAAGCAGCGTTCTGATCAGAGACTCATCTAAAGTCCGATAGCTCTGATCAGAAGAAAGGATCTAGCAGATATTAGAGGCCGGTCCCCTTCAGAAGAAATTTTGATCAACTGGACACCATGATGTTTCTTGTAAAAAGTTGTCTAAAGTCATCCATTGAGTCAGACATATACACTAAACGGTACACTAAATAACTTTTGTTCTCAACAGTTGGGTTTCGTTTTCTTTAGCAATAATTTTCTAATTGATTTTTCCTTAGATGAATTAAATACTGCAAACATCAGTTTTTATGAAATGAGTATATTATAGCAAAATTAGGAGATTTTTTCATAAGTGAAACCTTTCTCTGACCAGACTATTTCGAGTGCACTTGAGTCTAATCAGAACCGCTTTCGAGCGCACTTCAGTCTGATCATAAACGGCTGCAAGTGCAACTGGGTCTGACCTTAAATGCTTCGAGCGCAACTGGGTCTGGTCATAACGTCTTCGAGCGCTCATCAGTCTGATCATAATCTGATTAGGGTCTGGGCAGTGGTCTGAATTTGAGTCTGGACCATGGTCTGAAGATGGTCTGATCAGAACACCTTCGGTCTGAAAAGTCTCATCAGAGACCTTTTGTGTCTGGAAAATCTGATCAGAGGTAACTTGGGTCATGAAAGTCTGATCAGGGTGAATTTTTGTCTGCAAAGTCTGATCATAGACAATTTTTTTTCTGGAAAAACCGATCAGACAAAAAATTGGGTCTGGACCTCAACCTGGGTAATTGCTTTCAATTGATCAATTTTTTAAAAATTTTAAAAATAAAAAAATATATTTTTTGTATTAATATATTTTATTTCGATCCCAAAAAATTGAGAGAAATTTCATGTTTAAGTGATAGCATGATTTTTTTCCGCATGTACAATTGACTGAACACCAATCAACAAAATTTCATTCCCCTTTCTGTACTTTTTTGAACTATAGTGAGATTTGAAAAGAGATCAAATAGTTTGGCATTTTTTCAAAAAATTTTAATAACTTTTTGTGCCATTAAAATTTTTTTCATATTTATGCCATTTTTTAAATAAGGGCAAAAAGGACATTTTAGGAGTTGCTCTGCGTACTCAGTCAGCTGCTTCTATTCTTTTCCAATTTCATAAAACCTAGATTGTTTTTCTGTGCAGTCTTTTTTAAAAAACTCTTCGTGATTTTTGATGATTTTACATCAATTGAAAGTCAAATTTGAGGGAAAATATCAAATAAAATACGGCTATCATTTATCATTAATACAGCATGGGTTGGTTACAAGGAAACACTAAACTTTAGGTGGGGACTGCATTTTTGGAGAGAGAAAAGATCAGACTTTCGAAAACTTTTTTTGACAAGCCACAATTTGATTTCTGTGTGTGGCTTTAACCTCTTTTTGATATTGCACTTCTTAAAAACTGTTATTGAAAAGCAACAAAAGAAGTTCATTGGTGCCTAGCTTCGACTGTGTGAGCCACCTTCATGCGATTCTGGTAACTTTTTAGACTTCGAAAACAATTGTTTTTATAAAAAAAGTCCACATTTCTATTTCTGTATCTACTCTTCAAAATTTTTCGTTGGCTTGCCTGATCATCATTAATGATGAAAATTCACGTTGATTAAAGGCTGTTTCTAAGGAATAATTTTCTTTTATCCTCAGTACCTGCTCAGAAATGACACTTTTTTTCAAAACAACATTTGACTTTTCAATTTGTGTTTCGATACGTTTCTCTTTAGGTTGTTGTGTTTTCCTTGCTGTTGTTGACAGATTTGATGAATTTTTAACGGGATCAGTTCAAACCAATTTGGACCTCTACTGTTCTGTTTCTATGTTTTTGAAAATTCTAATGTCGTTTTTCAGGAAACGAATTTTAGCTACGCTGAAAAAGTGTGGTCTCATTATTGATGAACGGTGTTTCTTTCTGTCAAAACACAATTAATTAAGAGGTCTCAAATATCATTTAGTGAATTATATCACCTGTTTTTCGAATCTTCTTGTATGTAGCTCTTGGGTTTATCCAAATTGATATAACTATTTTAATAATATAAGTTTTCAAAATTGATGCTCGTATAATCACAAAATGGTCTCTCTCGAAGTGTTTAAAACAACTCTAAGGCGTAGAAATTGTTATTACTAATTTTCAGGTCTCCCAAAGAAGTTTAATAATTTAACTTTACAGTTACATAGGCAACCAATCTGACCTAGCTCTCTTCTAGTTCAGAAAAAATTCTCTCAAGATGCGAAGAACAAATCTGAGTTTTCTTGTTTTAGTCGTATAATTTTACTGCTGCTTTCTTCTGATCTAGTTTTGAACACAATTTAATAATTGGTTTTATTGTTTGTTTCAAACTTTTAAAAATTAGGGATGTGGTGGGAGTGGGTCATTAATTTTCTCATCTCAATCTAGCTATTGATGTGATTTTTGTTTACGTTAAAATCACAGGTTTTAAATAGTAGATTTAGCTATTCTTTCTCAATTGTGTAGCTCCTCCTGCTTTATCGTTAGCAGAACATTTCAGTTGTCATAAAATCATTTAGTTAATGAGAATTAAATATTGATGGTTTTTCTTTGCTTGAAGTCTATTGCACGACATGTTTATGACATGTGCTTCGTTTATGAACTTTGAAGGCACATTCACATATCTTTTGCTGATACAGTCAGTCTGATGTGCCAATACATTACGGAAAGATGAAACACACAGACTACAATTAACATAGTTTAGAGTATAGGAGCAGAAAAAATTGCGAGAAAACGAGAAATTAATGCCATGTCATCAGAACGTTTTAGAAGGAGGACGAATCAAAGAAGAGGATGCAGATAAACCATGGGAAAAAGAACTGTAAAGATATTCATTGACACCATTGAACCCATTTATTTATTTTTGTTGAAAAAGATATTTCAAACACTTAGGATGACTTTTGGTGATACGATAGTTAATTGTTTGAATTCTCAAATTGGATTTAAAAGGACTTGGACGTCATATAAAGATCCTGGGCAGCTATTACTATGGTTTTTGAATCCTGATACAAAGTTTACCGTTGTCAATTTGAGATCATGATAATGATATTGTTTCACAACATCTATGAGGTTCTTTATGGTTGCCAGTTCCACTCGGTAGGATTGGTCAATTGATTTTTCTGTCTGCTAACTTTATATATTTCCTTCGGGAGGTTCTGGTACCAATCTATCAGCTTGCCATGGCAGGATCTCTGCCCTGAACCGATGTGACGCCGTTTACTTTTTCTTCGGTCACTCAACATCATTTATTATATGGAATTTTTTTATAAGTTTATAACAACAACAAGGCTCTGCTCAATTGAGTCTGGACTTATTGACTTTCCGTCTGGGACCTCAACTTGGTCTTGAAACTGGTCTTCTAATCACAAAAACACGCTCGTAATTGTATGAGCAATGAAATTTAAACCTGTAATTTTCACTACAAAAATTGTCAATTGTGTTTCTCTATTCTTCTCGCTCCTTGTAAACAAATTCTTTCAAAAATTTTAACAAAAATTATGAGAGTGTGCTACAGCAACATGAGTTAGTCAATTTAAGTGCTCTTAAACATAAATTTATAGTCCTTAAGGAAACAACAGTGAGGATCATCTACAAAACTAATATATGACGGAATGGTACCGTTTATTTTATTCGCCTCATTTTTTTTCTTGCGTCATTGTCTAATTTTATGGTGTCTACATGCGCCACATAATTATTTGATGAGCAGCTGACTTTATTTATTTCTTTGGTAAGGTTCTGGTACCACTCTCTAAGTTTGCCATAGCGCGATCTCTGGTCTGAAATTAGTTGACGCCGTCTCATTTTTCTTTGGTCACTCAACAATAATCATTATATGGAATTTTTATTAGGTTAATCACAACAATGAGGCTCTCACATCAAATGCACACATCAAATTTCCGCCGGGGACTCTAGGCTGGGTTTTTTATGTAGCATTTCATGTAATGTCTAAGCAGAAGCAAAAAATATACTTGAAATTGGTCTTCTATTCGCCAAAACACGTTCGTAATTGTATGAGCAACTAGCTTTAAACCTGCAATTGTCACAACAAAAAGCGGCAAATGTGTTATTAATTCTTCTCGCTCCTTGTAACACAGGTTGAGGTGCCATCCTGAAATGATCTCTGATCAGACCAAGTCCAACGAACACGTTGTGTTCCCAGACCAATAATACAGTGTCTAGGATTTGTTTCGAGCGCACAATAGTATGATCAGAGGCCACTTCGGTCTGGGAATGGTATGATCAGAGGCAGATTCAAGAACGTAATCGTTTTTTGATTTTCTGGTATATTTTACCGAGCGATTTTGGCTCTGCCCAAAGGCAACAAAAAGCAGCTTTCTGATCACAGACACATCTAGAGTCTGATGTCTGGTCAGGAGTGACTTTTGAGCGCACAATAGTCTGATCAGAAGTGATTGTGAGTGCAAAATCGTCTGGACGATGGTATGGGTTTGGTCCGTCGGGGCCATGGTTGCACAATCTTCTGGACAAAGGTCTGTTTTTGGGCTTATCAGAGGTCCTTTCCGTCTGGAAAGGTCTGATCAGAGACAGTTTCGAGCGCACTTAGAGCGCACACGGTGTTTCGAGCGCATTTTGGTCTGATCGAGCGCATTTTGGTGATCGAGCGCATTTCGGTCGGGGCCATGGTTGCACAATCTTCTGGACAAAGGTCTGTTTTTGGGCTTATCAGAGGTCCTTTCCGTCTGGAAAGGTCTGATCAGAGACAGTTTCGAGCGCACTTAGAGCGCACACGGTGTTTCGAGCGCATTTTGGTCTGATCACAGGATACTTTGTTCTGGGATGGTCTGATCAGAGGTTACATTCGTCTGGCATTGTCTGATCAGAGGTCACTTCCGTATAGCACCTGAACCTCCGAATCACATTCTTTCAATATTTATAACAAAAACTATTAGAGTGTGCTACAGCAAAATGAGTTAACCTATTTAAGTGCTCCAAAACATAAATTTAGAATTCTAAAGGAAACAACAGTGAAGTTCATCTAAAAACCAAGATACTTCAAAATGGTATCCTTTATTTTATTCGCTTCTTGTTTTTTTCTTGCATCAATAACGGCGCGAAATACCTCGAAGCATGCACTGTTCGTTCTTTTAGATACCCGTTCAAACATTGTTACTTCTACTGGTAGCCAGAGATTGCTTTTGTCTCAATAAAGTGAGAGCCCTGATGCAGCTCTTCAAAAATTTGTGATGTTTGAGACAATTGCTCTTCTGAGCCTGCTCTTAGACGACCATCTCAATACCATGAGTTTTGATCCTGCCTGGAATCCATTGTCTAATTTTTAAGGTGTCCGCACGCGCCACATAAATTTTTTTTTTTTTGGAGCAGCAAATCCTGTAAGGAACTCACTAATTGCTTTCAAGTGATCAAAACTTTAATGTTTTAAAATTCAAAAGAATATAAAGATGTTTTATTTCGAACCCCTAAAACTTCCGAAATTTCCAGTTTAAGTGATAGCATGTACTTTGTACGCATGTACAATTAACTGAACACCAATCATCAAAATTTCTCTATCGTTTTTGAACTTATTTGGACTATACTGAGATTTTAAAAAAGATCAAACACTTTCTTTGGCATTTTTTAGTTTTAAATCATTTTTTGTGCCACTAATAATTTTTTTGTTTTCATACATTCTTTAAATTAGCGCAACAAGGAGCAATTAAATTAGAGCAAAATTATGAAGCGTTTTTTATAGAAAAAACGCTTCATAATTTTTGATGGTCAGACGTCAATTGGAAGTCAAGTTTGAAGGAGCATATCAAATAGAGTACGGCCATTATTGAGGCAGCATGGGCTACCAGAAAGCATTAAGCTTTATATGGGAACTGCAATTTTCGAGAAAGAGGAGATCAGATTTTCCCAAATTTTTCATTTCTTGCTGTGCTTTGACTTCTGCGTGTGGCTTTAACCTCCATTTAAAATTGGACTGTTTCAAAACACTTATTAAAAGGCAAAAAAATCCATTAGTGCTTAGCTTCGGCTGTGTGGACCCCCTTCATGTGATTCTGGTAACTTTTTAGACTTCAAAAAAAAACTGTTTTATGACCACATTTTTAATTCCCCCTATTTAAAATACTTTTATCGGCTTGCCTGATTATCATCATTGATGAGAAATTTTATTAAAGCGAGGCAAATTCTAGTACATTCAATTTTTTTGTGCTCAGTACCTGCTTAAAAACGACACTCTTTTTTCAAATAATTGAATTTTTAAATTTCGTTCTGATATGTTTCTCACTATGTTGTTCTGTTTTTCTTGCTGTTTTTGGCAGAATTGTTGAGTTTTAAATAGGTTGAACGCACAACGCTTCGGACTGTCCTGTGCCTTTATGCTTGTGAAATTTACAACGTCCTTTTTTTTGAGTAAACGATTTTCAGCTACGCTTAAAAAACAGTTAGCTCAATAAAAAAAAGTGATGATCGATTTTTCTTTTTGTCAAAACACAGTTCTTTAAAGGTCTCAATTGATATCTAGTAAAATGTATAGCCTTCTTTTTGCCCCTCCTTGTACGTAGTTTATAAATTTTTTAGATCGCCACAGAAAAATTCTTAATTTAACATTACAGTTATATAAACTACCTATCTAACCTAGCTCTCTTCTAGTTCATGGCTGTCTTGTAGAGAAAATTTTCTCAAGATGTGAAGAACAAATTTGAGATTTTTTGTTTTAGTGGTTTGTTTGTACTGCTACATTGATATGAACTTGTATTGAACACATTTTTATAATTTCTTTTTTTGTTCCTTTAAAGGCTAAAAAATTTAGTTTTTTTAAAAAATTTTAAACGCCACCTGTTTTAGAAAACCAATTCACATTTTCTAAATTAGCCAGCCCTCAGCTCTACTCTGTAGTCTTTTGTATTAACTGTTTTATGTTGTGCTGTGAGTTGGTCATTAGGTGTCTTTGTTCAATCCGTCTGATTTTGTGATTTTTGATTACTTTAAAACCACAGGTTTGAAGTAGTAGGATTTAACATTTCTTTTTGTAGCTTTATCGTTAGCAGAATACTTCAGTTCTCATGAAATCAATTAGTTATTGAGAATTGCATTTCTTTTGTTTTTCTTTGCTTGAAGTCTATTCCAAGACACGTGCGTTGTTTATGAACTCTTCAACTAGGTTGATTATTTTAACTTGAATTTGCCGCTTGTTCACACAACTGCCTTACTTCATCTTTGCTTCCTCATGCTTTTTAATTGTTTTGTTTTATCAAAATAACGTCAAGGAATGTTGCAAGAAAAAAAAACTTTGCGAAAAAATTGACACGTTATTTTTCCGTTGATAATGTAAGCCAAAAAGCAGAATAATTGCGACAATTATGAAATAAATCCTTTCAGTGCGGCACGGCTAGGATTAATTTGAAGTGAAAGTGCTTTCATTAAATACAATTGATCTGGAGCTTCTGTTTCCTTAATGTTTTATGTGGCTTTGTTTTTGATTATCTAGATAAAATATAAAAACATTATTTTTTATTAAAACTTGTGACTTCTACAGCCACATTTCCCAATGTTTTTAACCAAAATATCAAATTGGTCTGGCTGAGAAAAGTAGAGAGCATGAAAAACAGAAAATTTTTCCATTATTATTTATAAAAATGCAAACACAATGAAGTACTTAGTAATTGAAGATTTCTCATTCAGATATTTTTCCATGTTTCTGTTTTAAAGTTCAGCAAAGTAACATCAACTTTATCCGTAGCAGCTCGATGAAAACGATGTTTGGTGCTTAAACAAACGTTTCGGAAATATCAGTCCAGATTTTTTGATTTGACGTATACATTATAATTTCAAACGCAATTGTTGGAACATTCTCTTCCACGCTCAGTACAAGCGAGCCTTCTTGTCTTATCCTATGATTGCATATCGTTAACGAAGAATCCAGCTGAGCAACTAAAAAACTCGAACTTTTTAAATGTTAAAATTAAAATCGAAAGACTAGTATGTGGTCGAATAAGAAGTGTTAACCAGTTCCTATTTTTTTCACATGTGACAAATGCTAATTATTGAGAAACAATTCCATATTAAAGGAAAATACAGAAAGAGCAGATTTAAGCAAAGTTTGGTCGGAAGAAAAGTATCAGCTGTTAATGTCAATTTTCATACTTTTATGCCAACAAACAGTCATTGTTTAAATCAACATTCAATTTGAACGAAGCATTCATCTAGTTCAGTTTTTCATCAGAAAATTTGGTTTTAAATCTCACGTTTCGTGATAAGTCTTTAGATGACTGTCCAGTTCTCAAAAACTATTTCTTTTGAGTTCCAATCCGGTTTGTTTTTGTATTTCGTTCTAGCACGACAAAACTTGCAAAAAATAAATTTAAAAAAATTCATCTTTGCTCTCTTAATAACTACAAAAACGAAAGTTATATTTGAATATGCAGATTTATTGCCCGGGTTGAGGTGTCAACGCTAAAAATTGCTCAAATATGAGAATTGCGGTGAATGATTATAAGAATTGCGGTTTTTAACGCTGAATCGGTGAAAGCAGTGAGAATAAGTTTCACCGTCAAAAACCGCACATCTCACGTAAATTCACCAGTAAGCATTACTGTAACTTTTTTTGCGTAGGATTTTTGTAGCTTTTGAGGTTATAAGCATTGAAATTTTTATTTTCACCGCTGGCTGTTGGTAGCGGCGAATTATTTCTGTTTTTCCACTTAAGCGATGAAAATAAAAAATTCACCACAAAAAATGCTATTCTTACAAATTCTTCCCCGGGCCGAGGAATTTGGTCAAAATTATGTAAGATCAGCGGCAACTAGCGTTGACAAGTCGGAAAATTCACCGCAATTTTCTTACATAATTTTGCGTTGAATGCGTTGAATTTAAAGACAAAAATTCAACGCATTCAGCGCAAAATTATGTAAGAAATGGCGGTGAATTTTCCGACTTGTCAACGCTAGTTGCCGCTGATCTTACAAATTTAGCGTTGAATTTAGCGTAGATCTTACATATTTAGCGTTGAATTTAGCGTAGATCTTACCTTTTTTTGCGTTGAATTTAGCGTTGATCTTACAAAAAATCAACGCGTAGAACTCTGGGTATAGGACTCAAACCACTGACCTCCTGTTTACTTGTCTCCTCTTCTACCATTGCGCCACCGTACCTTGGTTTCCTTAAGAGCCGAAATCCTTGTAAAGCGTATATCTTACATATTTTGCGTTGAATTTAGCGTAGATCTTACATATTTTGCGTTGATTTTAGCGTAGACCTTACATATTTTGCATTGAATTTAGCGTAGAACTTGCATATATTTCGTTGAATTTAGCCTAGATTTTACATATTTTTCGTTGAACTTAGCAGAGATCTTACATAATTTAAACGTATTCAACGCATTTATCATGTGAGAAGTACTAGGAAAAATTTAAAATTTTTTTTAAGTTTTGAAAAAAATTTGAATTCCTAAATTGGTCTGAAATGGTTTTTGCACCGTAAGAGAGCGAAAGTTTATTTTTTGCTGACTTCATTTTTCTCAATTGTGCAGTATAGGGGTCGAAACAGTAAAAAATTAACTTTTCGAAAAAAAAACTTGAAAAATTTGAAACCTTCAAATGGTCCTAATTGGATTTTGCACTATAAAAGAGCACTAAAAAAGATTTTTTCTGACTTCTTGTTACTCACCTTTGGAGTATAGGGTTCAAAATAGTGAAAAAATTAAACTTTCGAAAAAAAAACTTGAAAAAAGTTTTGAAATCGTAAAACTGTCTGAAACGGATTTTGCACTAAAAAAGCACTAAAAAATGATTTTTCTCTGACTTCACGTTTCTCACCTTTGCAGCATAGGGGTCGAAACAGTGAAATTGATTTTTCGAAAAAAAAACTTGGAAAAGTTTTGAAATCGTAAAATGGTCTCAAATGGATTTTGCACTATAAAAGAGCACTAAAAAGTGGTTTTTTGCTGAATTCGCTTTTGTCACCTGTGAAGCATAGGGGTCAAAACAGTGAAAAAATTGAACAGTGACTTTTTGAAAAAACACTTGAAAAACTTTTGAAATCATAAAGTGGTCTGAAATGGAATTCAAAAAATTCAACCTTAAATTTGTAAGACTTAAGCCAAAATTCTATGCAAAATATGTAAGATTGGTGTTGAAAGCGTTGAATTTATGTAAGATCTACGCTAAATTCAACGCTAAATATGTAAGATCTACGCTAAAATTCAACGCTAAATATGTAAGATCTACGCCAAAATTCAACGCTAAATATGTAAGATCTACGCCAAACTGCAACGCAAAATATGTAAGAGTGGCGTTGAATGCGTTAAATTTATGTAAGATCTACGCTAAATTCATCGCTAAAAATGTAAGATCTACTCTAAAATTCAACGCTAAATATGTAAGATCTACGCCAAAATTCAACGCAAAATTATGTAAGGTTGGCGTTGAATGCGTTGAATTTATGTAAGATCTACGCTAAATTCAACGCTAAATATGTAAGATCTACGCTAAAATTCAACGCTAATTATGTAAGATCTACGCCAATTTTTAATGCAAAATATGTAAGATTGGCGTTGAATGCGTTGAATTTATGTAAGATCTACGCTAAATTCAACGCTAAATACGTAAGATCTAAGCTAAAATTCAACGCTAAATATGTAAGATCTACGCCAAAATTCAACGCAAAATTATGTAAGATTGGCGTTGAATGCGTTGAATTTATGTAAGATCTACGCTCAAGCGTAGATCTTACATAAATTCAATGCATTCAACGCCAATCTTACATAATTTTGCGTTTTTTAGCGTTGACACCTCGGCCCGGGTCTGTTTTGTAGGAGCTCCGCTGAAAGAGGTGAAAAATTAAATTTCAAGGCAGGAAACCACAATTTTTACAACAATTCACCACTATCAATTGCAAGTATTACAAAATTTTCATCAATCTCATTGTATTCATCAATAAAATTTGCGGTGGAAAAAAATAACAGCAATTCTTACATATTTTTTGACAAATCGTGAACCGGGGTAAAAATCAGACAGACAAAATTATGCAAAACGCGTGGCAAAAAAGTTTCAATGTATTTACAGTTCCGAAAGACCATCTACAATTACAATTAGTAATCAATTCATCTGATTTGAAGAGAATAATTTAGGCCAGGAAGCTCAAGAGAAACAGAAGAACTAAAAAATAACAGGAAGGAATATGTTTCCATCTACTGTGCGAATGTGCTCCACCCCTTATATCAAAATAATGCGACAGAGAGAACCAACGATTCCAGAGTGCAAATGAAACACAACAGAAAGTTCCTTGCAACATTCAGACTAAAAGAAGAGAAAAACAAATAAAAATTCAGAAGCGAATAAAATGAAAACATAAAAGTTCTTGTTTTTTACCTAATAGCTAATTGTTCCGACCCCACTTGTGGGGGGAGGATCTACATACTCAAATGGGTTTTTTTTTGTTCCGACAATTTTGGCCGATCGTAGAGAAATGTGAGTGGTATCATTGAAAAGCTCATCCAGCGTAGAATTCTCAATTAAAAAGATTTTTTAATTTTTGCTTTTTTCGAGGAATTAACGAGGATTGAAGCTGTGTGTGAACACGGGATATTCGGTTCTTTTTTGATCGATTTTCGCCTAATTTTGTTGAATTAACATTTTTCCTATGAAAATTTTAATTCAAAACTACATTTAACGGCACAAAATAAACCAATTGTTCCTAATAGATGAAAGGCAAAAAAAATAGCTCTGGTCTCATAGGGAAATTTGCAATAGAAAAATTTGAATTCTATTTTAGAGCTCTTTTTTTAGAATTTTTTTAATATTTTTTTTTGTTTTTGAAGTCACCAAGAGACTTGTCACTTTTCATATCAAACCTCATTTACAATCAAATGCAGCCCAATGAACAAAAAATTCGTTCCCAAGGAGTTGCTCATGTTCTTTTTGAATTCTTATCTCGGTTTTTGTAATTTTAATTGAAATATCGCTTTTTTTGTGAGTTTACTAAATTTTTAGAATCTTATGGCATAAAATTGTCGACTAAAAGTGCAATAAGTTTCGTATTGAGCATTATGTGAACCTATCTAGTTCTTTGAGTGGACAGCTTGCGGCTGTCAGGACTTTGAAAAAAAATTTCCGAACTTTTCTTAGTTTTAACTAATCATAAACTTATTTTTGTGAACTGTAAATCAGTCTCAGTAAAGACAAGACCCCCTCCTTCCTACTGCAAAAAGAAGCAATCTCGTTAGCGGTTATAGTAGCAGTAGTAGCAGCAGCAGCAGCAGCAGCAGTAGTAGTAGTAGTAGTAGTAGTAGCAGTAGTAGTAGTAGTAGTAGTAGTAGTAGTAGTAGTAGTAGTAGTAGTAGTAGTAGTAGTAGTAGTATTAGTAGTAGTGTTAGTGGGGGACAAAATCCAACCTCACCTCCACGTGGTGTCCCCTGGGGGTAGGTCATGTGCTGCGGCTCTCCGCTCACATGGTCGAGCTAACGAGGCACTGGTCTTCTAGTTTATGGCGCAACTAGTCGTATCTCAGCCTTCAAACACTAAAGCAATGAGTACATTCAACCATGGCCCCGAGTCCCGGGTAAGGGGTGCTAAGAATCTCCCGAGGAACCAACTCAGAATTGCAACTTTAAACGTCAGAACACTGGCCCAAGCCGGATCTTTAGAGGCTTTGAAAATGGATCTGGCGCAATACAAGTTGGATATTCTGGGAGTGCAGGAGACGAGATTGCAGGAGCAAGAAATTGATCTCGGAGACCACAAGCTCTACCTGTCTGACTCGTGGTTGTCTGGTGTAAAGTCGAGACAAGGAGGAGTGGGCGTTGCTGTAAAGAAGTCATTGATAAACAGCATCGTAGAACAAGTGGCTCTAAGTGAACGTATTTGCTACGTCAAGTTCGCGGCTCGGAGGAGAGCCAATCTAGCTGTTGTTGTCTGCTACGCACCTACGAATGAAGCTAGTCTCCAAGAGAAGGATTTGTTTTGGAGTCAACTTTCAGACCTAGTTTCCAGCTTCAAATATAGGGAGCGTATTTGTGTCATCGGTGACCTCAATGCAGAACCTGGACACCAGTTGAATGACACCATGAGCTGCAGAGGCCCGTTTGGAATGGGTGAAGAAAATTAAAACTCAGAAAAGTTGTTATCATTTTGCACTTCACACAATTTGCTCGTAGGTGGTACATGGTTCCAGCATCGACAAGTGCATCGGTACACCTACAACCCTCCCGATCCGAGTTGTCGAAAAAAGATGCTGGATCACATTCTGTTTGCAGAGAGATACAGAGGATGTCTGACGAATGTGAGGACCAGAAGAGGGAAAACCACAATTACCGATCATGAACTGGTCATTGCGGAAGTATCTATGAAACTTTTGTCTAAAAAGCCATGTTTCACGCCCAGAATCAGTTCTGCAAAGCTGCAAAATGAAACAACGCGTGATTTATTCACGCAGGAGGTCAAGTTACATCTTGATAAGAGCGGCGATTTCGAGAATACAGAGCAGTCTTGGGACAATTTTCGAAAAGCCCTGAACCAAGCAGCAGTGAAATGCCTCCTTCCGGACAAGCGAGTGAACAAACCTTGGATTTCTCCAGATTCTCTGGAACTTATCCGGAAACGAGCTGATCTACAGTTGAAGAAACACAGCAGCGCGGTGGCGTTGTTAGAGTTCACAAACTGCTGTAAGGAAGTCAGAAAAGCTCTACGTGCAGACAAACGGGCATGGCTTGAACGCAAAGGCCAAGAAGTGCAGAGCTTTGCGGACAGAGGCAACTTGAAGGAGGTTTTTGGGGCATCACAGCAGATTTGCCGAAACTGGAGTCCCCAGTTGACCAAATTAGTTTCAAGCACTGGCGTCAACCTACGGACGAAAGAGGAACGACTTGAACGCTGGACGGAACATTTTAGTCAACTCCTGAATCCCTCAACATCCAGTTGCAGTACGAGATTGGATCCCGAAGAAGCAGCTGAAAGCTTGTCGATTGACCTGAGCCCAATTCGATTTGAAGAAGTGCTTGAAACTGTCCGCAGGTTGAAGAATGGCAAGGCAAGTGGACCCGATAACATTTCCTGTGAGATGTTGAAAGCACACAAGTGTATTGTCGAGTGGCTCTGGGACATCATAGATAAGTGTTGGTCGACGGAAGTTCTGCCCGATGACTGGAAGGTAGCAGAAATTGTCCCATTATACAAGAGTAAAGGAAAGAGGTCAGAGTGTTCGAACCACCGAGGGATCTCTCTTTTGTCAGTACCAGGCAAAGTGTTCGCTTCCGGTATTCTCAATCGATGCAAAGATTCAGTGGATCGCGTCTTAAGGGAAGAGCAGTGCGGCTTCAGAAAAAGCAGAGGATGCGCCGATCAACTCTTTGCCCTGCGTCAAATAATAGAGAAATCAATGGCGTTTCAATTGGATATTAGCTTTTGTTTCATAGACTTTCGAGCGACATTCGATTCTGTCGATCGTGAGCAGATGTACCAGATAATGAAACACTATGGTCTTCCGCAAAAAGTGATAAACATCATAAGAAACAGCTATGATGGATTCAAATGTCGAGTCAAAGTCGAAGGTGAGAAAGGACGCTTATTTGATGTCAGAACGGGCGTTAGGCAGGGTGATGTGTGGTCCCCAATCCTATTCGGCCTTGTCATCAACTACATTTTGGCTAACTCGGTGCATGGAGGATTAGACATTGGGAGATTGGTGGCTGACTTAGATTTTGCTGATGATGTTGCTCTTGTGGGGGTCTCAGACAGTGAGGTGCAAGAAAATCTACATCGAATCGAGGCCCTTGCGGAAGCCGCTGGTCTGAAGATTAATGTGGCCAAAACAAAGAATATGGGCGTAAAATGCGACAGCCCAAATGTTGTTGCAGTGCCTAGTACCCAACAGAACGTGGAGATACTCACTGGAACACATAAAGGCAAACTAGGACTCCTGACAGAGACATCTAGCCAGTCACGACTAACCATCAGCACGGAGTTGCTGCTGGGAATGAAAAAGAAAACGGGCTGGTTCGAAACACAAGATGGCCGGAAGCTAAGACTGAAAAGCTTAGCGGTGGCTAAACCGGCGTTGGTAGCTTCACAACAACAATCTGCGGTAGCAGATTCAGAGTCGCTAGAAAATGAGAGTCGGTCAGTGGTGGCTGACCAAGAGTCTTTAAGATGTCAGAATTGTCAGCGGCAATTCAGTACAGTTACCGGACGCAAAGTGCACCAAACAAGATT
Organism: Convolutriloba macropyga; assembly: GCF_964194025.1. Lineage (NCBI taxonomy): Eukaryota > Metazoa > Xenacoelomorpha > Acoela > Convolutidae > Convolutriloba > Convolutriloba macropyga. The sequence goes on from NC_134475.1 coordinate 18,760,573, forward strand.
CTGCAAAGCCGGTTTGTCAAAGAAGGTTGTCGACAAGTCAAAGTTCGAGCAACTAGAGGCGAGCCTTACCTGTGACATGTGTGAAAGAAAGTTCAAAACAGTCAATGGCCGAAAAGTTCACCAATCGAGATACTGTGGCAAACCTAAAGCTGTTGCCACACGCTTGTTTTCCTGCAGAGTACAAGATGTTCTCGGAAACGAGTTTGAAAACATAGAGGCGTTCAAGTATCTCGGATCATATGTCAGCCTCAAGCATGGAGACCTGCAGGAAGTCAATTGCAAACTTGCAGAAGGTAGACAACGGTTTGCTAACCTCCAAAATCTCTGGAAGAGCAAGCAGCTCAGCGTGCACCTCAAGTGCAATTTGTACAAAGCACTCGTTTTATCAGCCGTGCTGTACAGCTCAGAGACTTGGACTCTTCCGAAATTAATGGAGAGAAAACTTGAGAGTTTCCACTGTGGTTGTCTTCGGAGAATTCTACGTGTGTCATATCTGGAGAAAGCAACGAACGAAGAAATTATGTCAAGATCACGAATGCCCCAACTATCCACGATGATCATGCTCAAACGGATAAAATGGTACGGACAAATCCAGAGAATGGAACCAGGAAGATTAGCCCGCAGTGCCTTCGATTGGGACCCGCCCGATCAATACGTCCATGCTAGACGCGCTCCTGGGGGGCAACGGAAAACGTGGATGAGTCAAATCGAAGGAGACTGTGTACGAAACAAACTATCGTTCACCAGATTGCAGGAGAAAGCAGCAACCGGGTCAAAGAATGCCTTCAACAATTTCGTCGTACAGCACTTCACAGAATAACCAAACAAATAACTCTTCTTGTTTTGTTTGTATTTGTTGCCAACCGTGCCTTTATTTCATATTTGGAATTAAAGTGTTGAAACAGTAGTGTTAGTAGTAGTAGTAGTAGTAGTAGTAGTAGTAGTAGTAGTAGTAGTAGTAGTAGTAGTAGTAGTAGTAGTAGTAGTAGTAGTAGTAGTAGTAGTAGTAGTAGTAGTAGTAGTAGTAGTAGTAGGAGTACAACTAGTAGTAGTAGTAGTAGTAGTAGTAGTAGTAGTAGTAGTAGTAGTAGTAGTAGTAGTAGTCGTAATAGTAGTAGTAGTAGTAGTAGTAGTAGTAGTAGTAGTAGTAGTAGTAGTAGTAGTAGTAGTAGTAGTAGTAGTAGTAAAAGACTTCAGTTGACCACATTATGGATTTTAATACAACAAATCACAAAGATCTATGCATAAGGTACAAACAAAAAATGTAATCTATAGCTATTACAACCAGGAACAAAATTTAATTACAAAAAATAAGATCGGCAAAATGCACAATGCTTTTAATGGACCAACTACAGGTCACGTCAGGAGTAAACTTTGAGTCACGTAGTGTGGAGAAAAAAGTTTTTAGTAAAACTTTGTAGTTGGCTGGTGGCCTCAAGATGTTGAAGTTACCAGTGTCGCTGAAATCATTCACATAGATTTGTAACCGCTTAAAAAATGATTTAGCTGTCAGCTGCTTCTTTGTGGGCCTCACTACAATGCGATTGTGAGAGTTAGTTCGAAGCATTTTCGAATATGTCTTGATAGAAAAAAGAGCCATCAAATTTTGTGCACGTGTTGTCCAAAGCAATGGAAATAGAGAAGCGGAGATCACGTTCAATCAGTTGATAGCATATCGGCGTATTATTTGACGCACGAAGAAGTGTTGTAGTCATTCCTTCCATAGCAGCAGCGTAAAGCCTTCCAATAGAAGTTTTCTAATAATCAAAGATGGCTAATATCAGCAAACCAGGCTTGAGAACCATAAAGCAGAATTGAAAAAAAACAGGCAGAATATAAATTATACTTGACGCTGTTCGGTAAGCTGTAAGGCACATTGTGTCGAAGATAATTCAAAGTTCTCTATGCTTAAGTCAGAGATTTCTATGCATAGAAATTTCTAGGCATAGAGATTTCTCTGCCTAAGTCACTTGTTTCGTATCAAATTGGACCCAATACTGAAACCACTAAGGTATTTTTCAGATACTTGAAGATACACACATTTGTCAACGTTGAAGGTAAGATCATTATCGGCAGCCCAAGTATATAGCTTATCGAGGTCTTCCTGGCATTCGGTAAACATGTCTATTCCCGCACATGCCAACTTTGTGTCGTCTGCAAAGCAGAATCAACTTGAGAATTCCAGTACGGAAACAACAACGGTCTTAAGACTCTGCCTTGAGAAAATCCACTAGTAACAATGATTTCATGTGATAAAGTCCCGTTGACACTTATTTGTTGCGATCTATCACTTAAGTAGGAAAAAATAAGTATTAAAAATTGTTATCAAGGCCATAAAAAGCTAACTTGTCAAGCAAAATAGCATGGTTAACGGTGTCAAATGCCTTAGCAAAGTCCAGCTCATTTCGAAATCCATGTTGACGACTTTTCAATTTGTATCGTAGTTGCGAGTAAAGAAAATCAAAAATAAGCCTTTCCAACACGAGGGATAAGCGAGGTAACAACGATATTGGTCTGCAGTTCTAATTATTGGTTATATGACTTCAGTGCCACAAGATTTCATTTTTTAGTGTTCTTGGACATTTCGTATTACTCGTTTTTTTGAAATTTTATCACGTTATCCTAATATTGATGGCTCCCATTGTTTTAGCGAAGACGTTCAATTGGTCACAGATAACGTTTTCAGAGAAGAAACATCAGAAAATATTTTTTCGAGAATTTTAATTCAAAATTACATTGCACGGCACGAAGTAATTCAGTTTTCTGTTTCAAATAGACGAAAGGCAATAAAAAGAGTAGTACAGGGAAATAGAGCCCCATAGGGAAATTTTCTATAAATTTTTTTTGTTTTTTTTTTGTTTTTTGAAGTCACCAAGAGACTAGTCATTTTCCATATCGATGTTCGTTTTCTGGCAAACCTCATTTACAAACAAATGAAGACCAATGAACATAAAATTTGTTCCCAAGCAATTTTTTTTTGTTTTTTGAAGTCACCAAGAGACTAGTCACTTTCCATATCGAGGTTCCTTTCTTGGCAAACCTCATTCAGAAACAAATGAAGCCCAATGAACAAAAAATTTGTTCCCAAGGAATTGCTCATGTTTTTTTTGGATTCGTATCTCAGTTTTTGTAATTTTAAATGAAATATCGCTTTTCTTTTTGAGATTGATAAATTTTGGAATCCTATGGCATAAATTGTTGACTAAAAGTGCAAAAAATTTTGTAATGAGCATTATGTGAACATATCTAAGGCTTTGAGTGGACAGCTTATGGCTGTCAGGACTTTGAAAAAAAGTTTCCGAACTTTTTTAAATTTTAACTAATAATAAACTTAATTTTGTGAACTGTAAGTCAGTCTCAGTAAAGACAAAACTTTCTTGTTTCATACTGAAACGAAAATTAATCTCGTTAGAGGTTTCAAACTTTTAACTTTTGGTTATATGACTTCAATGCCACAAGATGTCGTTTTTTTTAAGTTTTTGGACATTTCGTATTATTAGTTTTTTTGAAATCTTATCACGTTATCCTAATATTGATGGTTTCCATTGTTTTAGCTAAGACTTTTAATTTATCATAGATAGGGTTTTCAGAGAAAAAATTGATGAATTAAATGGCTTCAACATTTTCTTCTCGCACTTTTCTACAGAATTCTGGTTTTTGCATGTATTTGTTTTTTTCATAGACTTAAGACTTATTGTGATATCCTATTGATTACCCTTGCCTGACCAAATATCCTTGTCCTCACATTGAGGCATAACTGAGCGTATTTATTGACTTCCGTTGAAAACTATTGAATATAAACTTTGTTAAAAGCCTTTAAAAAAACTTTTAAAAGATTTTTAAAAAATTAAACCTATTTTCGGGATCTATAGGTCAGCCTCAGTAAAAACACAACCCAATTTTTTTACATGAACAAAAAATTATCTAGTTTTTCTAATTATTGTTTATATGACTTCATTGTCACAAGACTTCAAGTTCTTTTAAAACTTTTAGGAATTTGGTATTATTGATCCCTTTGGATATCTTATCTTGATATCCTAATATTGATGGCTCCCACAGGCTTAGAAACTAAGTTCAATGGATCATAGCTAAATATTTCAGAGAAAAGTACGGTTTATATGGCTTTCAATTGGCTTTATATGGCTTTATATAAAAAGACGTTCAATTGATCGTGGAAAAAATTTTCAGAGAAAAGCTTATGGTTTAAATGGCTTCGACACTTTCGTCTCGCACTTTTCTACTGAATTTCTGGAATTTGCCTGTATTTGTTGTTGTTTTCATAGTCAGTGACATCAGTTGTAATGTCTTATTGATAATTTTTGAATGACAAAAATCCTTGTTGTCACATCGAGATATGACTTAGCGTATTTAATGGCTTCTGTTGAAAACTATTGAAATTTATGACATTGGTACCACGTCTTTTCTCAAAAAGATTGTGATCTTATTTTATTTTTCATTGCCCTACAACCTAACATGATGAGTTATCAATGACTTATGATAAAAATTATCATTGCCTTCCCATCGAGGAAGAAATTAGAGTTTCTAGTTAATTCCATTGAAAGCTATTGAATTTGATGGCTTTGATACTGGTATTTTTTTTAAAAAAAATTTTTTGGTTTCAATGTATTTGTTTGCCTTTGTTGTATTTCAAATCATTTTGTAACAATAAAAACAATCCCATTGCTGTTAAAAAATTATTTGAAAATGGAAAAGCATTTCCTGAAAACTTCCTTCTGTAATGATTTTGATAGTTTTTTCGTTTAACTTTTTTGAAATTGCTGTTTTGGCCCCATTTTTAATCTTTATGTAGCCGTAAAATTTCATATCTTAAGGTTTATGATATTATACAATTTCAAAGACTTTTCAATTTTTTCAGTCTCTGTTGTTCTTTTTGTCAACTTGTTACCCATTCTCGTCATTGAGAGGGCCCATCCAATTCCTTGATTTTCAAAAATTACCATTTCGACTAATATTATGTAGTAACTGATGTTTTGTTTTGTGGACAAGAAGTTTTTTCAGAAAAAATTTTCTGAGTTGTCTATTTGTGTTTCTTTTTCTCTTCTCAAGCACATTCAGGTAATAACAGATCACAATGATATTCAGATTTGGCACAGGTGAACTTCTTTGTTCTTTCAGTATAATATTAGCTGAATTATTTTAAATAAAAACCAAAATAAAAATTCATATTGTTCAGATGATAGCTAATGGTCTTAATGGCTTCCATAGTCTGTGTTTTTGCAAATTCTTCGTAACTTTTTGAGATTTTATGCGTCTTTAGTCCGTTCCTATGGCTTAGTCTTACCAAAAACAGGTCCCATTGGTTTCTTAATGACATTTTTTTAAATTTATGAAGAATTATTTTTTGTTATCAGCTAAAGATTTTTTAGACTTTTGAAATTATTTGGTGTAAAAATGTTGATTGATTTTTGATTTTAACCTCATTTTTTCTTCTCTTTGTCGAATTAATACGTAGTCTCATTAATAAAAACATCCATTTGCTGTATAGTTAGGAAAAACTAATTTTGTGTAGCTAAGGTTTTATCTGATCGCATTTTGACGTTGTTACTAGGTGCTTTTAAATTTAGATATTGGGTTTCTGCCGTGAAATTTTTGTTTTTGCTTATTTTACTGTTTGTTTTTTTCTCGCAGTCTCTTCAATGGCAGATCTCATGACCGTTCTAATGAGGCATGGCATTATGTAATTCAATTAGTGGTTAGGTTTTGTAACAATTTTCTTAAACTCAAACATCTATTTTTGTTATCTCTTCATTTGTCAATTAAGTCAAATATGTAGACGAGCTCGGGTCGGAACATCATGTGCTAACGCAAATTAACGAGCCTTCTTGTTGTTATAAACTAGCAAATATGCACGCATAATAGGACCGCTGATCCATAAAAATATCAAATAGATAGATTTTAGGGTTGAAATTTTGGTCAAGAGTATGCTTCTTTTCGTTTTAGAATTCGTATTCACAATTGAGTCAACAATTTGAAAAACCACATATTTATCATAACAGAATTCATACTTCCATTGAATTTTTCGACGTTGAAAATTATCTACAGAAACCTGAAATCGGACCCCATATAAATAATTTACAAATAACTTTGTTCTCTAATTGAGTTTATGCTTTACAAAATGATTCAATGCAATAAATTTTTACAACACATACTCTTATCATCAATTTGTCGGGTCCAAATTTCGTTATATCCACATCAACCACAATGATATGGGTGGCTCGTTTGTCAACGTATTTAGTGATAATTATGAGGACCTCGAAGAGGATTTTTGCGTTCAAACATTGCAAGGGGAAGTATTCGCAGATAAAAGTACAACAACTGATGATGATGGTCAACTAAATAACGCAAAAAATTATTTATGGGTTCCGCTCCAGTACAAATATTTGATTTAAATTCACATTTGGATTGAGCACTCTTAATCTGTTTAGGAATTTGCCCTGAAAGTTTACCGCACCCATTTAAATATCATGGTACCGTCAAAAAAATGAAGTATGAACCAAGTCCAATTGATCACAATCTGTTCCGTCTCTCAGCGTCCAGGTTGGGAGCAAAAATCAGCGAGATATAAGGGGAGGAATTTTCTGATGTGACTATCTGCATTAGCACAAAGATAAGCTTCGCTCTCAAACGGCTGAAGGATGAGGAAAACGGTGGATGAGGAGAAACAACTTAGTATAGCATAGTTAGGATTAGAATAGCATAGCAGGATTAGTATAGCATATTTCACAACACTACTAGAATTAAAATAAAAAAAACGTTTTTTTCAATTTTTTCCGCCAGCAAAATTTTGGCTCCATGTCCATTTGACTGTTAGTTCACGAAAAGGCCGCTGCTAAAGCCTGTGCTTTGAGTATTCTGTTTGAGTTTTCGATTGACCCCAAAGCTTAAATATTAGATATAGATACTCTGAAACAAGAGAAAATATCTAAGAAAACATTTACAGATCAGTTAACGGAAGTGATCAATTGAATGAGGACGCAGACCGACTAAATTGACCTGAAGGTACCAAATCCTGAGTGTTATCTTTGATTTAATTTGCTTTTTACTTTAATAATTTTTTTTCTATTGTTATCATTCGGCAATGGAGATGGAGGCCACATCATCATCAACGTCCAAACCCATAGCTTCAGAGGTTGTCGTGAGTAGTATTCAAGACACAGAGGTAAATGTATTGAAAAAAGAAATCGAACTCTTGAAAGCAAAAAATAACTTACAAGACGAAGAAATTAGGGAACTAAAAGCAAAGCAAAAAAATTTTAATGATCGCCTAAAAGCGCAAGAGAGATACACGCGCAAGGACTTGTTACTAATCGTTAATCCGCCCTTCGATGCTCGACAAGTTTGTAAAGTAACGCACGAAACTTTAAAATTTTTTTGAGAAATACTTGGGGGTCGAAATTACTGAGGACAGTATCAAAGCGTGTCATATTATTCCCAATTCCGGAAACGAGTTTCAACTGCCAACAGTAATTTGCAAATTTATTTATTTAGCCCACAAACAAAGTGTCTATGAAAAAAGATAACGACTCAGAAAAACAAAAAACAGGATAAACAACAAATTCATCTGTCTAAACGAGCCCCTACCGGAATATGAAGCTCAAATCAAAAACGAAGCAAACAAACTAAACTTGATTACTACAACACACAATTGTGCAGTTTCGGTTTTAGTTGAAAATGAAAGAGAAAAGGCAAAATTCGTTAAAGTTAACGAGATAGAAGATTTGGACTCAATCAATGCTATAAAACAAAAAAAAACATTTCGAAATATCTTCTACTGACGACGTTATCAACTGATCTGCATAAAAACAACTTAATATTCGAAAGGAATAGAACAAACGACATCTCACAAACTCAGTAACTGTAGTAAAAAGCTAAAATATATCTCAATCATTTTTGTTTGGTTTCCTTAATGTGTATAATATGAGCACTACTCAAGATTTAGGGTAGAAACTTATCGCCAGCTTTAGGTGCGTAACGTTTTGACCATGTTTTTTAAACCTTTTTTGCTCATTTCTCAAGTGTTTTTTAAAATTTTATAAAGTCAGCTTAAATATGTATAAGATAACCTCAAATTCAACTAAAAATCATTAAAAATTGTTTCAGCCCTCTGCCTGTGATTTCCGCAGGCGGCGGCCTGTCGGTTGTGATTTACGCAACCATGCAGACAGGGCACAGGAGAGCAATGAAACAGAATGCTTTGATTTGTTGCCGGTGATTTCCGCAAGCAACAAATCAAAAAAAAACAATTAAGCACTGTTATATCAAAATAGTTGGTAGTTTTATACAAGAAAAAAACCCGACTGCAATGGCAGGGAATTGATAACGAAAAGTGTCTCTACGTCAACAATGACAATTAATAGAACCTGTAATTCTGTACAGTTCCAATTTGTTCTTCAAAACATTCGATCCGTGTCTAAGATTCTAGACGAGTTTGAAGTTTACATTAATAGCATGTCTCAGAAACCTGAAGTAGTTTGCCTTTCTGAGACTTGGTTAAATCCTAGCTTCAACAATAACTGTTTTTCTTTGAACGGTTGTCAAACAATTTTAGCCAGCAATCGTAAAAAAAGAGGTGGAGGTGTTGCATTCTTCTTGAAAAATAACATAAATTGTCAGATAGTTAAAAAATGAGAAACGAATTCCGTTCAACTATTAACAGTCGCCATCAAAACCATAAAAGTAGAAATCTGGTTCTCATGTATTTACATGCCACCAAATTGCACTAAAGAAGCCAATTTCTTGACCGTTGAAAGATATCTCGACAGCCTAATGGTTGACCCAGAAACAAAACACGTACTTTGTGGGGATTTTAATGTTATTTTTTTAATAAACAGAAAAAAAGCCGAAAGCTTGAAAAGCCTTTTAGCCGGAAACGGTCTCAGTATATCAAGCAATAAGGACCCAACGAGGGTATCAAATGGCAGAGGTCCGCTCATTGACGCAATATTTTCTAACTTTTTTATAGAAACAAAAGTTAAATCAACCAGTATAACAGATCATCACACGGTAGAAGTGTCCTTTGACCTCGGTGGCAGTCCAGAAAAGTATTTTAAAGCTCTAAAAAGCCGCAATTGGCATAACCTAGATAATCCAATTACAAGAGAAAGACTCGAAAAGGATCTCAGGTATCAATTTGAGGTCCACAGAAGTAGTTTAGAACTCTTACCAATTGACAAAGCCTTCAAAAAATTTCACGAATTGCTCATTGAAGCATTAAACAGTCACCTTCCTGAAAAAAAACCTACACAAAAAAGAGCAAAAATTGGATTGATAATGAGGTTAAAAACTTAGCGACAAAAAAACGTAATCTTAAGAAACTGGCAGATACAACTAGAAGTCCAAAAAAATACGAAAATTTTCAAAGAACTTGTAGAAACCTTAAATCTCTCATCAGATCTAAAAAACAAACTTTTTATCAAAATCTACATAAAATCGATTCGGTAAAAAACAAAATTTTTTTTTGAGCTTTACAGATCATTAGCCGGCAATTCAGAGTCCTCTAAAGTTTTCTGCTCGCAAAATAAAGTAGAAGAGTTTAACGAGTTCTTCTCAAACATTGGGAAAAAATTGAATGCAGAATTTTTAACACGAAGTGCCGTTACGATAGAAAACCAGAGTCAAAGTATTTTTCTAAAATCGATATCTGAAATTGACGTAATGTACGCTATCAACAACTGTAAAAACAAATTCAGCCTTGATTGCTATAACTTGAATTGTTTTTTCATTAAAAAAGTTTCTGACTGTTTAACAGCTCCTCTACAACTCTTGTTTAACAGATGCATAGAACCTGGACAATACCCAGAGAGTTTGAAAATAGCAAAAGTTATACCGTTCTTCAAAAATGGAAATGAAGATGACCCATCAAATTTCAGGCCCATCTCGTTGCTACCAATTATAGGGAAAGTCTTTGAGCGGATTATATTTGGTCGAACTCAAAAATACCTAAACTTTTTCGAAATTTTCTCAGATTCACAATTTGGTTTCAGGCACGGGAAGAGCACAGTTGATGCCATTGCAACCTTAATAGAGGAAATAAGATCAAATCTCCACAACAACAGTGAAAAAACCAAATGCACCTTTCTAGACTTAAAGAAAGCTTTTGATACTGTCGATCACAACATTCTACTGCAAAAGTGTTATAGATATGGTCTGCGTGGTTACAACATTTTAAATCCATATTTGTCCAAACGAATGCAATATACTTTAATTGGAGATAAAAAGTCCAAACTGAATCTTATAGAACTAGGCGTGCCAGAAGGGTCAATTCTTGGCCCTCTTTTGTTTATTATCTTCAGGAATGACTTAAGTTTGTCCCAGAAAAAATCAAATGTTATTTTATACGCCGACGACACTGTTGTGAGGAGCAGAAGTTCTGCATCGAAAATTGACGATGAGTACGACAGAGCACTAGATAAGGTCAATGATAGGCTCATAAAAATAACCTAACACAGAACAAGGAAAAAACAAAAAGCATGCTTTTTGTAAAGAAAAATCAAAAAATGTTGTGTCAAGAACATCCATAAAAACACTAAAATTGAAGAAAAACAAAGTTTCAAATACCTGGGCATCACGATAGATAATGATCTACGTTTCTCAAAGCACTCAAAGCATGTGGTCACAAAACTTTTGTCGAATTGTTCTATCTTTTATAAACTAAGAAAAGTTCTGAGAGAATCACAGATGATAAAAGCGTTTAGAACATACATACAGCCGATAGTACAATACGGAGTCCTGATATACGGGTCAACAACAATCACAACTATTAGGGAAATAGACAAAGTTGTCAAACGTATCGTGCGGCTAATTTTTCATCGAAAATAGTTTGAAAGCACTTACGAAGAAAGCGTAAAACATAGGATCTTTATAGCCTCAGAGTTACATGCCAATGAAGTACTTAAGCAAACACTAAAAAACATAAGGGGACAATGTAATATTTCACCAATTTCAAAGGGTTTCTCAAAGCAAAATTGCGTTAAAAAAGCAAGCGGTTGATTAAAAACAAAATAACTCAAGATAAAAAACTATTTCACAGTTTTTCAATAATAGTGAGGATAAGGCGAGTCTTAAAAATGTTTCTAGATTACGATGATGAAATAATAGAAAAGATTGAAAGCATGTCTACTGTCGAAACAAAAAATTTCTGTCATCAATTGCTAGATAATTATATTTTGGGTAATGAGGACATAGTCAGACTGTTGTATGAGTTTTAATATCACAACTCAAAGGCGTTCCATAACCAGAATAAAGTTTTTCACTAGGTTTAATGGTACCTTGAAAAATAGTGCGTCCTCTTTTTTTTCTTTCTTCAATTTGAATCACTTTCATCCAGATAAACTGAATGAGACACTTGAGAACGGGCCATCGGCCCAATAGTGCTCTCCCACAGTCAAATATGTGATTGTATTTGTACAGGTAATTGTGAAAAGCTACTTATTGACTGATTGAAATAATTTATTATTATTATTAATTTAAGAATTCGGATATATGTTTTGTTTGTAATTCGAAAGAACCGTTGATAGTTAAAATAGGACACCCATTCTTCAACTCGGGATTCTAACTTTCCCATGTTGACATTTGATGAACTCGTTTTACTCTCGCAAAATAGTTCTCAAAACGAATTGTGATATTATGAATGCTTTAACTAAAAAGAAAATATTTATTTAGTTATTTATTTATTTATATTTAGTTTATTTAGTTGCCGAAGTGATTATTTTCTAAAAATAGCGCGTTATCGTTCACCAAATACCATTTTCATGTTAGAAAACGAGGTTGAGATTTGTATTTGCGAGTGAACTCTGCCCGTGGAACGTCGAATTCACTGCGATCAATGCCCTACGCAGAGAGCAAAATCTCACACAATGGGTCAAACCATCAAACTCACACTGCCTCAAAATCCTTGGAACCATGAAACAAATACATAGACGAAATAGAAGGCTCTCGATGTTAAGCAACACAGAAACACAGAGGTAAATAAAACTAAAGAATTAAACGCAGATCAGGCTATTCAAAAAGAGAAAGTTTTACTAAGAAAAAAACCGTCAGAACTCCAAACATATCTGAGATCTCTGCTCAAAAACAAAAACATTTCTGATGAAATTTACCTTAACTTGACCCTCGACAGCCAGAACTTGACAAAACAAACAAAAAAAAGACTTCGACAAAAACGAATTTTTAAAATTTTTTTCTCAAATATCTTCAACAAAAAAGAAGAAAATCGGAAAAAAAGAAAACCATCCAAACGCCACATTAGGCCAAATCAACATTAGCGAAAGCGAAGTATAGCAAGTCATGAAGCACCAAAGCATTAGCAAACCTTGCTTCCCAGACAAAAATGGAGTCATTGTCTTGAAGAATTTAAAAACACTCAGCAGGTCACTCAAGCTAATCTTTCAAAAATGAGGAATTAAGGGTTGCTATGCAATATGCAGAAAATCATGCATTATAGCACCAATCCACAAAGATAAAGACATAGCGAACATCTCAAACTACAGGCCAATCCTGCTCCTGGCTAAAGCCTCAAACATATTTGAAAGAGTGCTATTCAAAAATTTGTGTGCTATCCTTTGATCGAAAATGCTCTTCTTCTTTCCCCTACGGCTTCAGGGGAAAAAGGTCCGTTTAGCCGCAGCTGTTACTCTACCTCAATGAAATCTGGAGAGCTCTTGATCTGACGGAAACAGGGTAAATCATTGCACTTTATGTGGACTTCGGCAAAATTTTTGTTGTGTCGAATGAAAAATTGATTCACAAGCTTAGTGAAATTGGAGTGCATGATTAGATACTGCCGCTACTTTCCAGTTACATAACAGATAGTAAGGGTTAGAGGTGAAAAACCATATCAGCAGTCAATTTGCGCTCACCAAATGTTTCTATAATCGGCCCACTCATGTTGATAGTGTTAATCATTGATCTGCAAGACAAGACATCATTAAATAAGTTTCGGATATGCTGACACTTCAATTTGTTCACTGAGCAAAAATGTACCAATGGTTCTCTAATGCTAATTTTATCAGCAAACTCTTGAATAAGTGTAACCTTTACATTGAGCCATTCCTTTTCTCCGCCTGCATAGCTTTTTGCACTAATTTCCAACTGTGTTTGAATACACAACCACCTCCACTTTGTTAGAATTAGCGTTAGAATTAGCGTCACACAATTCGACCAATGCTTCCGCTTTACTTGAGCAAATTTTCTTTTTAGAATTGGTCTCAAACAAAGCCTCCACTTCGCTTGGGTTTTTCTTCAACTGTGACTCTCTTTACGATCAGATCAATTGTCTCTTTAGATATCCATGGCTTGTGTTTTTCTCCTGACCAACAACCTTTGAGGAAGCTTTTTTAATAACACAATGGAAGATGAACCAAGATTGTTCAACCTCGTCAATCTCCTCCGGGTTAGTTTTTGCGGGTTGATTTTTGCCGGGTTAAGGTTTGCTTGTTTACGCAGTTTAGAGCTCTGCAGTTTAAGATCAACTACTATTCCTACTTCTACTACCACTACTACTACTACTACTACTACTACTACTACTACTACTACTACTACTACTACTACTACTACTACTACTACTACTACTACTACTACTACTACTACTACTACTACTACTACTACTACTACTACTACTACTACTACTACTACTACTACTACTACTACTACTACTACTACTACTACTACTACTACTACTACTACTACTACTACTACTACTACTACTACTACTACTACTACTACTACTACTACTACTACTACTACTACTACTACTACTACTACTACTACTACTACTACTACTACTACTACTACTACTACTACTACTACTACTACTACTACTACTACTACTACTACTACTACTACTACTACTACTACTACTACTACTACTACTACTACTACTACTACTACTACTACTACTACTACTACTACTACTACTACTACTACTACTACTACTACTGTTTCAACACTTTAATTCCAAATTTGAAATAAAGGCACGGTTGGCAACAAATACAAACAAAACAAGAAGAGTTATTTGTTTGGTTATTCTGTGAAGTGCTGTAGGACGAAACTGTTGAAGGCATTCTTTGACCCGGTTGCTGCTTTCTCCTGCAATCTGGTGAACGATAATTTGTTTCGTACACAGTCTCCTTCGATTTGACTCATCCACGTTTTCCGTTGCCCCCCAGGAGCGCGTCTGGCATGGGCGTATTGATCGGGCGGGTCCCAATCGAAGGCACTGCGGGCTAATCTTCCTGGTTCCATTCTCTGGATGTGTCCGTACCATTTTATCCGTTTGAGCATGATCATCGTGGATAGTTGGGGCATTCGTGATCTTGACATAATTTCTTCGTTCGTTGCTTTCTCCAGATATGACACACGTAGAATTCTCCGAAGACAACCACAGTGGAAACTCTCAAGTTTTCTCTCCATAAATTTCGAAAGAGTCCAAGTCTCTGAGCTGTACAGCACGGCTGATAAAACGAGTGCTTTGTACAAATTGCACTTGAGGTGCACGCTGAGCTGCTTGCTCTTCCAGAGATTTTGGAAGTTAGCAAACCGTTGTCTACCTTCTGCAAGTTTGCAATTGACTTCCTGCAGGTCTCCATGCTTGAGGCTGACATACGATCCGAGATACTTGAACGCTTCTATGTTTTCAAACTCGTTTCCGAGAACATCTTGTACTTTGCAGGAAAACACGCGTGTGGCAACTGCTTTAGTTTTGCCACAGTATCTCGATTGGTGAACTTTTCGGCCATTGACTGTTTTGAACCTTCTTTCACATTTGTCACAGGTAAAGCTTGCCTCTAGTTGCTCGAACTTTGACTTGTCGACGACATTCTTTGACAAACCGGCTTTGCAGAATCTTGTTTGGTGCACTTTGCGTCCGGTAACTGTACTGAATTGCCGCTGACAATTCTGACATCTTAAAGACTCTTGGTCAGCCACCACTGACCGACTCTCATTTTCTAGCGACTCTGAATCTGCTACCGCAGATTGTTGTTGTGAAGCTACCAACGCTGGCTTAGCCATAGCTAAGCTTTTCAATCTTAGCTTCCGGCCATCTTGTTTTTCGAACCAGCCCGCTTTCTTTTTCGTTCCCAGCAGCACCTCCGTGCTGATGGTTAGTCGTGACTGGCTAGATGTCTCTGCCAGGAGTCCTAGTTTGCCTTTATGTGTTCCAGTGAGTATGTCCACGTTCTGTTGGATACTAGACACTGCAACAACCTTTGGGCTGTCGCATTTTACGCCCATATTCTTTGTTTTGGCCACATTAATCTTCAGACCAGCGGCTTCCGCAAGGGCCTCGATTCGATGTAGGTTTTCTTGCACCTCACTGTCTGAGACCCCCACGAGAGCAACATCATCAGCAAAATCTAAGTCAGCCACCAATCTCCCAATGTCTAATCCTCCATGCACCGAGTTAGCCAAAATGTAGTTGATGACAAGGCCGAATAGGATTGGGGACCACACATCACCCTGCCTAACGCCCGTTCTGACATCAAATAAGCGTCCTTTCTCACCTTCGGCTTTGACTCGACATTTGAATTCATCATAGCTGTTTCTTATGATGTTTATCACTTTTTGCAGAAGACCATAGTGTTTCATTATCTGGTACATCTGCTCACGATCGACAGAATCGAATGCCGCTCGAAAGTCTATGAAACAAAAGCTAATATCCAATTGGAACGCCATTGATTTCTCTATTATTTGACGCAGGGCAAAGAGTTGATCGGCGCATCCTTTGCTTTTTCTGAAGCCGCACTGCTCTTCCCTTAAGACGCGATCCACTGAATCTTTGCATCGATTGAGAATAACGGAAGCGAACACTTTGCCTGGTACTGACAATAGAGAGATCCCTCGGTGGTTCGAACACTCTGACCTCTTTCCTTTACTCTTGTATAATGGGACAATTTCTGCTACCTTTTAGTCATCGGGCAGAACTTCCGTCGACCAACACTTATCTATGATGTCCCAGAGCCACTCGACAATACCCTTGTGTGCTTTCAACATCTCACAGGAAATGTTATCGGGTCCACTTGCCTTGCCATTCTTCAACCTGCGGACAGTTTCAAGCACTTCTTCAAATCGAATTGGGCTCAGGTCAGTCGACAAGCTTTCAGCTGCTTCTTCGGGTTCCAATCTCGTACTGCAACTGGATGTTGAGGGATTCAGGAGTTGACTAAAATGTTCCGTCCAGCGTTCAAGTCGTTCCTCTTTCGTCCGTAAGTTGACCCAGTGCTTGAAACTAATTTGGTCAACTGGGGAATCCAGTTTCGGCAAATCTGCTGTGATGCCCCAAAAACCTCCTTTAAGTTGCCTCTGTCCGTAAAGCTCTGCACTTCTTGGCCTTTGCGTTCAAGCCATGCCCGTTTGTCTGCACGTAGAGCTTTTCTGACTTCCTTACAGCAGTTTGTGAACTCTAACAACGCCACCGCGCTGCTGTGTTTCTTCAACTGTAGATCAGCTCGTTTCCGGATAAGCTCCAGAGAATCTGAAGAAATCCAAGGTTTGTTCACTGCTGCTTGGTTCAGGGCTTTTCGAAAATTGTCCCAAGACTGCTCTGTATTCTCGAAATCGCCGCTCTTATCCAGATGTAACTTGACCTCCTGCGTGAATAAGTCACGCGTTGTTTTATCTTGCAGCTTTGCAGAACTGATTCTGGGCGTGCAACATGGCTTTTTAGACAAAAGTTTCATAGATACTTCCGCAATGACCAGTTCATGATCGGTAATTGTGGTTTTCCCTCTTCTGGTCCTCACATTCGTCGGACATCCTCTGTATCTCTCTGCAAACAGAATGTGATCTAGCATCTTTTTTCGACAACTCGGATCGGGAGGGTTGTAGGTGTACCGATGCACTTGTCGATGCTGGAACCATGTACCACCTACGAGCAATTTGTGTGAAGTTTAAAATGATAACAACTTTTCCGAGTTTTCATTTTCTTCACCCATTCCAAACGGGCCACTGCAGCTCATGGTGTCATTCAACTGGTGTCCAGGCTCTGCATTGAGGTCACCGATGACACAAATACGCTCCCTATGTTTGAAGCTGGAAACTAGGTCTGAAAGTTGACTCCAAAACAAATCCTTCTCTTGGAGACTAGCTTCATTCGTAGGTGCGTAGCAGACAACAACAGCTAGATTGGCTCTCCTCCGAGCCGCGAACTTGACGTAGCAAATACGTTCACTTAGAGCCACTTGTTCTACGATGCTGTTTATCAATGACTTCTTTACAGCAACGCCCACTCCTCCTTGTCTCGACTTTACACCAGACAACCACGAGTCAGACAGGTAGAGCTTGTGGTCTCCGAGATCAATTTCTTGCTCCTGCAATCTCGTCTCCTGCACTCCCAGAATATCCAACTTGTATTGCGCCAGATCCATTTTCAAAGCCTCTAAAGATCCGGCTTGTGTCAGTGTTCTGACGTTTAAAGTTGCAATTCTGAGTTGGTTCCTCGGGAGATTCTTAGCACCCCTTACCCGGGACTCGGGGCCATGGTTGAATGTACTCATTGCTTTGGTGTTTGAAGGCTGAGATACGACTAGTTGCGCCACAAACTAGAAGACCAGTGCCTCGTTAGCTCGACCATGTGAGCGGAGAGCCGCAGCACATGACCTACCACCAGGGGACACCACGTGGAGGTGAGGTTGGATTTTGTCCCCCACTACTACTACTACTACTACTACTACTACTACTACTACTACTACTACTACTACTACTACTACAACTACTACTACTACTACTACTACTACTACTACTACTACTACTACTACTACTACTACTACTACTACTACTACTACTACTACTACTACTACTACTACTACTACTACTACTACTACTACTACTACTACTACTACTACTACTACTACTACTACTACTACTACTACTGTTTCAACACTTTAATTCCAAATATGAAATAAAGGCACGGTTGGCAACAAATACAAACAAAACAAGAAGAGTTATTTGTTTGGTTATTCTGTGAAGTGCTGTACGACGAAATTGTTGAAGGCATTCTTTGACCCGGTTGCTGTTTTCTCCTGCAAGCTGGTGAACGATACTTTGTTTCGTACACAGTCTCCTTCGATTTGACTCATCCACGTTTTCCATTGCCCCCCAGGAGCACGTCTAGCATGGACGTATTGATCGGGCGGGTCCCAATCGAAGGCACTGCGGGCTAATCTTCCTGGTTCCATTCTCTGGATGTGTCCGTACCATTTTATCCGTTTGGGCATGATCATCGTGGATAGTTGGGGCATTCGTGATCTTGACATAATTTCTTCGTTCGACTACTACTACTACTACTACTACTACTACTACTACTACTACTACTACTACTACTACTACTACTACTACTACTACTACTACTACTACTACTACTACTACTACTACTACTACTACTACTACTACTACTACTCTCTACTACTACTACTACTACTACTACTACTACTACTACTACTACTACTACTGTTTCAACACTTTAATTCCAAATATGAAATAAAGGCACGGTTGGCAACAAATACAAACAAAACAAGAAGAGTTATTTGTTTGGTTATTCTGTGAAGTGCTGTACGACGAAATTGTTGAAGGCATTCTTTGACCCGGTTGCTGCTTTCTCCTGCAATCTGGTGAACGATACTTTGTTTCGTACACAGTCTTCTTCGATTTGACTCATCCACGTTTTCCGTTGCCCCCCCAGGAGCGCGTCTAGCATGGACGTATTGATCGGGCGGGTCCCAATCGAAGGCACTGCGGGCTAATCTTCCTGGTTCCATTCTCTGGATGTGTCCGTACCATTTTATCCGTTTGAGCATGATCATCGTGGATAGTTGGGGCATTCGTGATCTTGACATAATTTCTTCGTTCGTTGCTTTCTCCAGATATGACACACGTAGAATTCTCCGAAGACAACCACAGTGGAAACTCTCAAGTTTTCTCTCCATTAACTTCGAAAGAGTCCAAGTCTCTGAGCTGTACAGCACGGCTGATAAAACGAATGCTTTGTACAAATTGCACTTGAGGTGTACGCTGAGCTGCTTGCTCTTCCAGAGATTTTGGAAGTTAGCAAACCGTTGTCTACCTTCTGCAAGTTTGCAATTGACTTCCTGCAGGTCTCCATGCTTGAGGCTGACATATGATCCGAGATACTTGAACGCTTCTATGTTTTCAAACTCGTTTCCGAGAACATCTTGTACTTTGCAGGAAAACACGCGTGTGGCAACTGCTTTAGGTTTGCCACAGTATCTCGGTTGGTGAACTTTTCGGCCATTGACTGTTTTGAACTTTCTTTCACACTTGTCACAGGTAAGTCTCGCCTCTAGTTGCTCGAACTTTGACTTGTCGACGACATTCATTGACAAACCGGCTTTGCAGAATCTTGTTTGGTGCACTTTGCGTCCGGTAACTGTACTGAATTGCCGCTGACAATTCTGACATCTTAAAGACTCTTGGTCAGCCACCACTGACCGACACTAATTTTCTAGCGACTCTGAATCTGCTACCGCAGATTGTTGTTGTGAAGCTACCAACGCTGGCTTAGCCACCGCTAAGCTTTTCAATCTTAGCTTCCGGCCATCCTGTGTTTCGAACCAGCCCGCTTTCTTTTTCGTTCCCAGCAGCACCTCCGTGCTGATGGTTAGTCGTGACTGGCTAGATGTCTCTGCCAGGAGTCCTAGTTTGCCTTTATGTGTTCCAGTGAGTATCTCCACGTTCTGTTGGATACTAGGCACTGCAACAACATTTGGGCTGTCGCATTTTACGCCCATATTCTTTGTTTTGGCCACATTAATCTTCAGACCAGCGGCTTCCGCAAGGGCCTCGATTCGATGTAGGTTTTCTTGCACCTCACTGTCTGAGACCCCAACGAGAGCAACATCATCAGCAAAAACTAAGTCAGCCACCAATCTCCCAATGTACTACTACTACTACTACTACTACTACTACTACTACTACTACTACTACTACTACTACTACTACTACTACTACTACTACTACTACTACTACTACTACTACTACTACTACTACTACTACCACTACTAATATTACTACTACTACTACTACTACTACTACTACTACTACTACTACTACTACTACTACTACTACTACTACTACTACTACTACTACTACTACTACTACTACTACTACTACTACTACTACTACTACTACTACTACTACTACTACTACTTCTACTACTACTACTACTATTACTACTACTGTTTCAACACTTTAATTCCAAATATGAAATAAAGGCACGGTTGGCAACAAATACAAACAAAACAAGAAGAGTTATTTGTTTGGTTATTCTGTGAAGTGCTGTACGACGAAATTGTTGAAGGCATTCTTTGACCCGGTTGCTGCTTTCTCCTGCAATCTGGTGAACGATACTTTGTTTCGTACACAGTCTCCTTCGATTTGACTCATCCACGTTTTCCGTTGCCCCCCAGGAGCGCGTCTAGCATGGACGTATTGATCGGGCGGGTCCCAATCGAAGGCACTGCGTGCTAATCTTCCTGGTTCCATTCTCTGGATGTGTCCGTACCATTTCATCCGTTTGAGCATGACCATCGTGGATAGTTGGGGCATTCGTGATCTTGACATAATTTCTTCGTTCGTTGCTTTCTCCAGATATGACATACATAGAATTCTCCGAAGACAACCACAGTGGAAACTCTCAAGTTTTCTCTCCATTAATTTCGAAAGAGTCCAAGTCTCTGAGCTGTACAGCACGACTGATAAAACGAGTGCTTTGTACAAATTGCACTTGAGGTGCACGCTGAGCTGCTTGCTCTTCCAGAGATTTTGGAAGTTAGCAAACCGTTGTCTACCTTCTGCAAGTTTGCAATTGACTTCCTGCAGGTCTCCATGCTTGAGGCTGACATATGATCCGAGATACTTGAACGCTTCTATGTTTTCAAACTCGTTACCGAGAACATCTTGTACTTTGCAGGAAAACACGCGTGTTGCAACTGCTTTAGGTTTGCCACAGTATCTCGATTGGTGAACTTTTCGGCCATTGACTGTTTTGAACTTTCTTTCACACTTGTCACAGGTAAGGCTCGCCTCTAGTTGCTCGAACTTTGACTTGTCGACGACATTCTTTGACAAACCGGCTTTGCAGAATCTTGTTTGGTGCACTTTGCGTCCGGTAACTGTACTGAATTGCCGCTGACAATTCTGACATCTTAAAGACTCTTGGTCAGCCACCACTGACCGACTCTCATTTTCTAGCGACTCTGAATCTGCTACCGCAGATTGTTGTTGTGAAGCTACCAACGCTGGCTTAGCCACCGCTAAGCTTTTCAATCTTAGCTTCCGGCCATCTTGTGTTTCGAACCAGCCCGCTTTCTTTTTCGTTCCCAGCAGCACCTCCGTGCTGATGGTTAGTCGTGACTGGCTAGATGTCTCTGCCAGGAGTCCTAGTTTGCCTTTATGTGTTCCAGTGAGTATCTCCACGTTCTGTTGGATACTAGGCACTGCAACAACATTTGGGCTGTCGCATTTTACGCCCATATTCTTTGTTTTGGCCACATTAATCTTCAGACCAGCGGCTTCCGCAAGGGCCTCGATTCGATGTAGGTTTTCTTGCACCTCACTGTCTGAGACCCCCACGAGCGCAACATCATCAGCAAAATCTAAGTCAGCCACCAATCTCCCAATGTCTAATCCTCCATGCACCGAGTTAGCCAAAATGTAGTTGATGACAAGGCCGAATAGGATTGGGGACCACACATCACCCTGCCTAACGCCCGTTCTGACATCAAATAAGCGTCCCTTCTCACCTTCGGCTTTGACTCGACATTTGAATCCATCATAGCTGTTTCTTATGATGTTTATCACTTTTTGCGGAAGACCATAGTGTTTCATTATCTGGTACATCTGCTCACGATCGACAGAATCGAATGCCGCTCGAAAGTCTATGAAACAAAATCTAATATCCAATTGAAACGCCATTGATTTCTCTATTATTTGACGCAGGGCAAAGAGTTGATCGGCGCATCCTCTGCTTTTTCTGAAGCCGCACTGCTCTTCCATTAAGACGCGATCCACTGAATCTTTGCATCGATTGAGAATAACGGAAGCGAACACTTTGCCTGGTACTGACAATAGAGAGATCCCTCGGTGGTTCGAACACTCTGATCTCTTTCCTTTACTCTTGTATAATGGGACAATTTCTGCTACCTTCCAGTCATCGGGCAGAACTTCCGTCGACGAACACTTATCTATGATGTCCCAGAGCCACTCGACAATACCCTTGTGTGCTTTCAACATCTCACAGGAAATGTTATCGGGTCCACTTGCCTTGCCATTCTTCAACCTGCGGACAGCTTCAAGCACTTCTTCAAATCGAATTGGGCTCAGGTCAATCGACAAGCTTTCAGCTGTTTCTTCGGGATCCAATCTCGTACTGCAACTGGATGTTGAGGGATTCAGGAGTTGACTAAAATGTTCCGTCCAGCGTTCACGTCGTTCCTCTTTCGTCCGTAAGTTGACGCCAGTGCTTGAAACTAATTTGGTCAACTGGGGACTCCAGTTTCGGCAAATCTGCTGTGATGCCCCAAAAACCTCCTTCAAGTTGCCTCTGTCCGCAAAGCTCTGCACCTCTTGGCCTTTGCGTTCAAGCCATGCCCGTTTGTCTGCACGTAGAGCTTTTCTGACTTCCTTACAGCAGTTTGTGAACTCTAACAACGCCACCGCGCTGCTGTGTTTCTTCAACTGTAGATCAGCTCGTTTCCGGATAAGTTCCAGAGAATCTGGAGAAATCCAAGGTTTGTTCACTCGCTTGTCCGGAAGGAGGCATTTCACTGCTGCTTGGTTCAGGGCTTTTCGAAAATTGTCCCAAGACTTCTCTGTATTCTCGAAATCGCCGCTCTTATCAAGATGTAACTTGACCTCCTGCGTGAATAAGTCACGCGTTGTTTCATCTTGCAGCTTTGCAGAACTGATTCTGGGCGTGCAACATGGCTTTTTAGACAAAAGTTTCATAGATACTTCCGCAATGACCAGTTCATGATCGGTAATTGTGGTTTTCCCTCTTCTGGTCCTCACATTCGTCAGACATCCTCTGTATCTCTCTGCAAACAGAATGTGATCTAGCATCTTTTTTCGACAACTCGAATCGGGAGGGTTGTAGGTGTACCGATGCACTTGTCGATGCTGGAACCATGTACCACCTACGAGCAATTTGTGTGAAGTTTAAAATGATAACAAGTTTTCCGAGTTTTCATTTTCTTCACCCATTCCAAACGGGCCACTGCAGCTCATGGTGTCATTCAACTGGTGTCCAGGCTCTGCATTGAGGTCACCGATGACACAAATACGCTCCCTATGTTTGAAGCTGGAAACTAGGTCTGAAAGTTGACTCCAAAACAAATCCTTCTCTTGGAGACTAGCTTCATTCGTGCGTAGCAGATAACAACAGCTAGATTGGCTCTCCTCCGAGCCACGAACTTGACGTAGCAAATACGTTCACTTAGAGCCACTTGTTCTACGATGCTGTTTATCAATGACTTCTTTACAGCAACGCCCACTCCTCCTTGTCTCGACTTTACACCAGACAACCACGAATCAGACAGGTAGAGCTTGTGGTCTCCGAGATCAATTTCTTGCTCCTGCAATCTCGTCTCCTGCACTCCCAGAATATCCAACTTGTATTGCGCCAGATCCATTTTCAAAGCCTCTAAAGATCCGGCTTGGGTCAGTGTTCTGACGTTTAAAGTTGCAATTCTGAGTTGGTTCCTCGGGAGATTCTTAGCACCCCTTACCCGGGACTCGGGGCCATGGTTGAATGTACTCATTGCTTTGGTGTTTGAAGGCTGAGATACGACTAGTTGCGCCACAAACTAGAAGACCAGTGCCTCGTTAGCTCGACCATGCGAGTGGAGAGCCGCAGCACATGACCTACCCCCAGGGGACACCACGTGGAGGTGAGGTTGGATTTTGTCCCCCACTACTACTACTACTACTACTACTACTACTACTACTACTACTACTACTACTACTACTACTACTACTACTACTACTACTACTACTACTACTACTACTACTACTACTACTACTACTACTACTACTACTACTACTACTACTACTACTACTACTACTACTACTACTACTACTACTACTACTACTACTGTTTGAACACTTAAATTCCATAAAGAAATAAATGAACAATGACAATAAGTACAAACAAGTTAATAAAAATGCGTATAAGTGCGTATAAGTTTGAGCTTATTTGGGTTTATTTAATCCAGGAAATGCTGTTCGACAAAACTGTTGAAGCGGGATTTAGACTCTATTTTCGCTTTCTGTCGTAAGGTGATGTAGCTCATGTTGTTCCTTGAGCAATCTTCTTCAAGTTGGTTCAGCCACGTCTTTCGTTGACCCCCTGGAGATCGTTTAGCATAACGATATTTTTCTGTCGGCTCCCAGGTGAAGGCTCGCAGCGCTAGAAGATCGTCATTCATCCTCAGGACATGGCCAAACCATTTCATCCGTTTAGTCATGATCATTGCAGAAAGTGTCGACATACGTGATCTAGCCAGTACTTCTTCATTTGTCACCCACTCCATATATGAAAAACGTAGTATCCTTCGCAGACTTCGCGTTGATTTATTCATGGTCCACGTTTCAGAGCTATATAAGACCACTGATAGCACAAGAGTTCTGTATAACTTGCATTTGAGGGGAATACTAAGATGTTTGTTCTTCCAAAGCTTCTGAAAGCTCGCAAATCGCTGTCTCCCTTCCGCCAGCTTGACACTGATTTCCTTTAGGTCACCATGTTGCAAGCTCACGAAGGAACCGAGATACTTGAAAGCTTCTACATTTTCGAACTCCACTCCATCTCGATCGTGGACATTGCAGGAGAAAATGCGAGATCTTCCAGCCTTTTCTCTGCCGCAGTATCGTGACTCGTGAATTCGTCGGCCTTTCACAGTTGCGAATTTCCTAGTGCACTTCTGACAAGTGAGGCTTTTCTCTAGCCCAACAAACTTTGAGGCGCTGTCTTCGACCCTCCTCGAGTACTACTACTACTACTACTACTACTACTAATACTACTACTACTACTACTACTACTACTACTACTACTACTACTACTACTACTACTACTACTACTACTACTACTACTACTACTACTACTACTACTACTACTACTACTACTACTACTACCACTACTAATATTACTACTACTACTACTATTACTACTACTACTACTACTACTACTACTACTACTACTACTACTACTACTACTACTACTACTACTACTACTACTACTACTACTACTACTACCACTACTAATATTACTACTACTACTACTACTACTACTACTACTACTACTACTACTACTACTACTACTACTACTACTACTACTACTACTACTACTTCTTGCCCACCAGCACCTCCCTGCCAATGAGTAGTCGGGATTGGTTTTCGGCCTCAATGAGAGTCCCAAAACGGCCTTTGTAGTTTCCTGTAAGAACTTCCACGTTTTTTTGAGCAATGGGTACACTGGCTCCGGGTTTTTTGCACTTAACACCCATATTCTTTGTCTTCCCAACATTGATCATTAGGCCAGCAGCCTCGGCTAAAGATTCAATTCTATGTAGATTTTCTTGAACTTCGGAATCAGAGACGACGCCCAATAGGGCAACATCATCGGCGAAGTCAAGATCAGCAACACAGCGTCCAATGTCGATTCCTCCTTGAGCTGAATTAGCCAACACATAGTTTACCACAATGCCAAAGAGAATAGGCGACCATACATCACCCTGGCCAACACCAGTTATTACGTCGAACATCTGGCCCTTCTCGCCGTCTGCCTTGACTCAGCACTTGAAGCCTTCGTAACTGTTGCGGATGATATTCACAACTTTTTGTGGGAGCCCGTAATGTTTCACTATCTTGTACATCAACTCGCGGTCCACCAAATCGAATGCAGCGCGGAAGTCAATGAAACAAAAACTGACGTCCAATTGGAAGGCCATGCATTTCTATAGTTTTTGCCTCAACGCAAACAATTGGTCAGTGCAGCCCCTGCTTTTTCGGAATCCGCATTGTTCTTCTCTTAGCACTTGATCAAGTGCTTGCATCTATTCAGGATGATTGACGCAAAAACTTTTCCAGGTACCGAGAGCAGTGAAATTCAGCGATAGTTCCCACACTCAGATCTTTTTCCTTTGCTTTTGTATAGCGGGACAACTTCTGCTAACTTCCAGTCTTGTGGAAGATTTTCGTCAGTCCAGCACTTGTTGACAATGTCCCAAAGCCATTCAGCGATTCCAATATGCGACTTTAGCATTTCGGCAGAAAAAATCGTCTGGTCCACTTGCTTTACCGTTGTTCAGTTTACGCACGGCATTCAGAACTTCATCAAATTGAATTGGACCTAGGTCTATTTCAAGACTCTTGGATGCTTCCACTATGCTCAATACAGAATTGCCGCTTGTCTTGGTTGGATTTAACAGATGCTTAAGGTGCTCGGTCCAACGTTCCAACCTTTCTTCTTTTGTTTTCAGAGGCTCACCTGTGGTTGAAACTAGTTTACTTATATGAGGACTCCACTTCCGGCATAACTGTTTTCACTCCCCAAACACTTCTTTCAGGTCATCTTTGTCTGAATGGTCTTGTATTGTTTCACCTCTGTCTTTCAGCCACTGTCTTTTGTCAGATCTTAACGCTTTTCGTACTTCTTTGCAGCAGTTAGAGAACACTAGCAGCACCTCCGCGGTACTATGCTTCCTCAACTGTAACTCGGCCCGTTTCCTAATCAAAGCCAACGTTTCAACTGTAATCCAGGGTTTGTGCACACACTTTTCGGGGATGAGTAGTTTTGTTGCCGCTGCATTAAGAGCCGTTCGACAATTTGCCCAAGATTGTTCTACGCCTTCAACAATATCGCTCTCATCAAGATAGCGTTTCACTTCTGCGCAGAAAGCTTCACGCGTGACTTCATCGCTCAACTTGGCAGAGCAGACTTTGGGTTGACTGCGAGGCTTATGTGCCACTACTTTGAATCGCACTTCGGCAATGACCATTTCGTGATCGGTGAGAGTGATCTTTCCCCTCCTTGTCCTAACGTTGTGCAAACAACTCCTGTGCCTCGAACCGAATAAGATATGATCTAACATCTTCTTTCGCATCTGTTGGTCAGGTGGTTTAAATGTATACCGGTGCACTAACCGGTGTCGAAACCAGGTTCCACCAATCAACAGGTAACGAGAGACACAAAAGGACAAAAAATTTTTCTGAGTTATCATTCTCCTCTCCCATTCCAAAGGGGCCTCGGCAAGGCACGTTGACATCAGATTGTTGACCAGGTTCCGCATTGAAATCTCCGACGAGGCAGACTCTCTCCCTTTGTTTGAAACTGGATACCACGCTGCTCAACTCATTCCAAAAATTGTCTTTCGCTAAGTCGTCAGCTTCATTTGTGGGCGCATAGCATACAATCACAACAGGTTTAGCTCGTCTCTGAGCTGCAAACTTCACATAGGCCACTCGCTTACTAACAGCAACCTGCTCAATTATGCTACCGGCAAATCTTTTCGTCACTGCAATACCAACTCCTCCTTGTCCCGCTTTTGCGTTCGATAGCCAGGAGTCAGTGAGGAAGAGCTCGTGGTTGCCAAGATCTATTTCCTGCTCCTCCAGTCTTGTTTCCTACACTCCCAGAACGTCCAAATTGTACTTCTTCAGGTCCATTTTCAGGCTTTCTAGTGAACCTGATTGAGCCAGTGTCCTGACATTGAGGGCTCCAATTCTGAGGTTTCTATTCCACGGGAGATCCTTCGCACCCCTTACCCGGGACTCGGGTCCATTTTTGTTTGAACTCATTGCATTGGGTTTTCAGGCTGATATACAACTAGTCAGCCACCAACTAGAGGACCCTTGCCTCGTTAGCTTGGTGGTACTAGGCATCTACCCTAGGGGCAGCTGCTGCGCCACTTACCCCAGGGGACACCGCGGGGAGGAGATGTTGGATTTTGTCTACTACTACTACTGATACTACTACTACTACTACTACTACTACTACTACTACTACTACTACTACTACTACTACTACTACTACTACTACTACTACTACTACTACTACTACTACTACTACTACTACTACTACTACTACTACTACTACTACTACTACTACTACTACTACTACTACTACTACTACTACTACTACTACTACTACTACTACTACTACTACTACTACTACTACTACTACTACTACTACTACTACTACTACTACTACTACTACTACTACTGTTTCAACACTTTAATTCCAAATATGAAATAAAGGCACGGTTGGCAACAAATACAAACAAATCAAGAAGAGTTATTTGTTTGGTTATTCTGTGAAGTGCTGTACGACGAAATTGTTGAAGGCATTCTTTGACCCGGTTGCTGCTTTCTCCTGCAATCTGGTGAACGATACTTTGTTTCGTACACAGTCTTCTTCGATTTGACTCATCCACGTTTTCCGTTGCCCCCCAGGAGCGCGTCTAGCATGGACGTATTGATCGGGCGGGTCCCAATCGAAGGCACTGCGGGCTAATCTTCCTGGTTCCATTCTCTGGATGTGTCCGTACCATTTTATCCGTTTGAGCATGATCATCGTGGATAGTTGGGGCATTCGTGATCTTGACATAATTTCTTCGTTCGTTGCTTTCTCCATATATGACACACGTAGGATTCTCCGAAGACAACCACAGTGGAAACTCTCAAGTTTTCTCTCCATTAATTTCGAAAGAGTCCAAGTCTCTGAGCTGTACAGCACGGCTGATAAAACGAGTGCTTTGTACAAATTGCACTTGAGGTGCACGCTGAGCTGCTTGCTCTTCCAGAGATTTTGGAAGTTAGCAAACCGTTGTCTACCTTCTGCAAGTTTGCAATTGACTTCCTGCAGGTCTCCATGCTTGAGGCTGACATATGATCCGAGATACTTGAACGCTTCTATGTTTTCAAACTCGTTACCGAGAACATCTTGTACTTTGCAGGAAAACACGCGTGTTGCAACTGCTTTAGGTTTGCCACAGTATCTCGATTGGTGAACTTTTCGGCCATTGACTGTTTTGAACTTTCTTTCACACTTGTCACAGGTAAGGCTCGCCTCTAGTTGCTCGAACTTTGACTTGTCGACGACATTCTTTGACAAACCGGCTTTGCAGAATCTTGTTTGGTGCACTTTGCGTCCGGTAACTGTACTGAATTGCCGCTGACAATTCTGACATCTTAAAGACTCTT
>NC_134475.1:18802304-18860897 GCF_964194025.1 Convolutriloba macropyga
GATGCACTTGTCGATGCTGGAACCATGTACCACCTACGAGCAATTTGTGTGAAGTGCAAAATGATAACAACAACAACTTTTCAGAGTTTTCATTTTCTTCAATTCCAAACGGGCCTCTGCAGCTCATGGTGTCATTCAACTGGTGTCCAGGCTCTGCATTGAGGTCACCGATGACACAAATACGCTCCCTATGTTTGAAACTGGAAACTAGGTCTGAAAGTTGACTCCAAAACAAATCCTTCTCTTGGAGACTAGCTTCATTCGTAGGTGCGTAGCAGACAACAACAGCTAGATTGGCTCTCCTCTGAGCCGCGAACTTGACGTAGCAAATACGTTCACTTAGAGCCACTTGTTCTACGATGCTGTTTATCAATGACTTCTTTACAGCAACGCCCACTCCTCCTTGTCTCGACTTTACACCAGACAACCACGAGTCAGACAGGTAGAGCTTGTGGTCTCCGAGATCAATTTCTTGCTCCTGCAATCTCGTCTCCTGCACTCCCAGAATATCCAACTTGTATCGCGCCAGATCCATTTTCAAAGCCTCTAGAGATCCGGCTTGGGTCAGTGTTCTGACGTTTAAAGTTGCAATTCTGAGTTGGTTCCTCGGGAGATTCTTAGCACCCCTTACCCGGGACTCGGGGCCATGGTTGATTGTACTCATTGCTTTGGTGTTTGAAGGCTGAGATACGACTAGTTGCGCCACAAACTAGAAGACCAGTGCCTCGTTAGCTCGACCATGTGAGCGTAGAGCCGCAGCACATGACCTACCCCCAGGGGACACCACGTGGAGGTGAGGTTGGATTTTGTCCCCCACTACTACTACTACTACTACTACTACTACTACTACTACTACTACTACTACTACTACTACAACTACTACTACTACTACTACTACTACTACTACTACTACTACTACTACTACCACTATTACTACTACTACTACTACTACTACTACTACTACTACTACTACTACTTCTACTACTACTACTACTACTACTACTACTACTACTACTACTACTACTACTACTACTACTACTACTACTACTACTACTACTACTACTACTACTACTACTACTACTACCACCACCACCACCACCACTACTACTACTATTACTACTAATACCACTACTACTGTTTGAACACTTAAATTCCATAAAGAAATAAAGGAACATTGACAATAAGTACAAACAAAATAATAAAATGCATATAAGTTTGAGCTTATTTGCGTTTATTTAATCCAGGAAATGCTGTTCGACAAAACTGTTGAAGCGGGATTTAGACTCTATTTTCGCTTTCTGTCGTGAGGTGATGTAGCTCATGTTGTTCCTTGAGCAATCTTCTTCAAGTTGGTTCAGCCACGTCTTTCGTTGACCCCCTGGAGATCGTTTAGCATAACGATATTTTTCTGTCGGCTCCCAGGTGAAGGCTCGCAGCGCTAGAAGATCGTCATTCATCCTCAGGACATGGCCAAACCATTTCGACCGTTTAGTCATGATCATTGCAGAAAGTGTCGACATAGCCAGTACTTCTTCATTTGTCACCCACTCCATATATGAAAACGTAGTATCCTTCGCAGACTTCGCGTTGATTTATTCATGGTCCACGTTTCAGAGCTATATAAGACCACTGATAGCACAAGAGCTCTGTATAACTTGCATTTGAGGGGAATACTAAGTTGTTTGCTCTTCCAAAGCTTCTGAAAGCTCGCAAATCGATGTCGCCCTTCCGCCAGCTTGACACTGATTTCCTTTAGGTCACCACTGTGCAAGCTCACGAAAGAACCGAGATACTTTAAAGCTTCTATATTTTTGAACTCCACTCCATCTCGATCGTGGAAATTGCAGGAGAAAATGCGAGATCTTCCAGCCTTTTCTCTGCCGCAGTACCGCGACTCGTGAATTCTTGGGCTTTTCACAGTCGCGAATTTCCTAGCGCTCTTCTGACAAGTGAGGTTTTTCTCTAGCTCAACAAAATTTGACGCGCTGTGTTTGACACTCTTCGAATTCTTAGACTTGCAAAATCATTTAATTTAAAGCCTCTTGCATTGTCGAAGCGACCTTTACAACCTGAACATACAGAACTCTCGTCATCAGAGACCGCAGATGATCTGTTACTTGCTGTAGACACTAGATCAGCAACCACTGACCTCTCGCCGCTGCTAACTGTCACAAGCTCAGCCTCCGCTGAACTTTTCAATCTCAGTTTCTTGCCATCTAGTGTCTCGAACCAGCCCGCATTCTTCTTCTTGCCCACCAGCACCTCCCTGCCAATGAGTAGTCGGGATTGATTTTCGGCCTCAATGAGATTCCCAAAACGGCCTTTGTGGTTTCCTGTGAGAACTTCCACGTTTTTTGAGCAATGGGTCCACTGGCTCCTGGTTTTTTGCACTTAACACCCATATTCTTTGTCTTCCCAATCTTGATCATTAGGCCAGCAGCCTCGGCTAAAGATTCAGTTCTATGTAGATTTTCTTGAACTTCGGAGTCGGAGAAGCCCAATAGGGCAACATCATCGGCGAAGTCAAGATCAGCAACACAGCGTCCAACGTCGATTCTTCCTTGAACTGAATTAGCCAACACATAGTTTATCACAAGGCCAAAGAGAATAGGCGACCATACTTCGCCCTGGCGAACACCAGTTTTTACGTCGAACATCTGGCCCTTCTCGCCCTCTGCCTTGACGCAGCACTTGAAGCCTTCGTAACTGTTGCGGATGACATTCACAACTTTTTGTGGGAGCCCGTAATGTTTCATTATCTTGTACATCATCTCGCGATCCACCGAATCGAATGCAGCGCGGAAATCAATGAAACAAAAAACTGACATCCAATTGGAAAGTCATGCATTTCTCTAGCATTTGCCTCTACGCAAACAATTGGTCAGTGCAGCCCCTGCTTTTTCGGAATCGGCATTTCTCTTCTCTTAGCAATTGATCAAGTGCATCTTTGCATCTATTCAGGAGTATTGATGCAAAAACTTTTCCAGGTACCGAGAGCAGTAAAACTCCGCGATAGTTCCCACACTCAGATCTTTTTCTTTTGCTTCTGTATAGCGGGACATTTTCTGCTAACTTCCAGTCTTGTGAAAGATTTTTCCCAGTCGAGTACTTGTTGACAATGTCCCACAGCCATTCAGCGATTCCATTATGCGACTTTAGCATTTTGGCAGAAATATCGTCTGGTCCATTTGCTTTACCGTTTTTCAGTTTACGGACGGCATATAGAACTTCATCAAACCGAATTGGACCTGGGTCAATTTCAAGACTCTTGGATGCTTCCACTATGCTCAATACAGAAATGCCGCTTGTCGTGGCCAGATTTAACAGATGCTTAAAGTGCTCGGTCCAACGTTCCAACCTTTCTTCTTTTGTTTTCAGAGGTTCACCTGTGGTTGAAACTAAATTACTTATATGAGGACTCCACTTCCGGCATAACTGTTTTGACTCCCCAAACACTTATTTCAGGTCACCTTTGTCTGAATGATCTTGTATTCATTCACCTTTGTCTTTCAGCCACTGTCTTTGGTCAAATCTTAACGCTTTTCGTACTTCTTTGCAGCAATTAGAGAACACTAGCAGCGCCTCCGCGCTACTATGCTTCCTCAACTGTAACTCGGCCCGTTTCCTAATCAAAGCCAACGTTTCAACTGTAATCCAGGGTTTGTGCACACACTTTTCGGGGATGAGTAGTTTTGTTGCCGCTGCATTAAGAGCCGTTCGACAATTTGCCCAAGATTGTTCTACGCCTTCAACAATATCGCTCTCATCAAGATAGCGTTTCACTTCTGCGCAGAAAGCTTCACGCGTGACTTCATCGCGCAACTTGGCAGAGCAGACTTTGGGTTGACTGCGAGGCTTATGTGCCACTACTTTGAATCGCACTTCGGCAACGACAATTTCGTGATCGGTGAGAGTGACCTTTCCCCTCCTTGTCCTAACGTTGTGCAAACAACTCCTGTGCCTCAAACCGAACAAGATGTGTTCTAAAATCTTCCTTCGCATATATTGGTCAGTTTGGTTAAATGTATACCGGTGCACTAACCGGTGTCGAAACCAGGTTCCACCAACCAACAGGTCATGAGAGACACAAAAGGACAACAATTTTTCTGAGTTATCATTCTCCTCGCCCATTCCAAAGGGGCCTCGTCAAGGCACGTTGACATCAGATTGTTGACCAGGTTCCGCATTGCAGTCTCCGACGAGGCAGACTCTCCCCTTTGTTTGAAACTGCATACCAAGCTGCTCAACTGATTCCAAAATTTGTCTTTCGCTAAGTCGGCAGCTTCATTTGTGGGCGCATAACACACAATCACAACAAGTTTAGCTAGTCTCTGAGCTGCAAACTTCACATAAGCCATTCGCTCACTAACAGCAACTTGCTCAATTATGCTACAAGCAAGTCTTTTTGTCAATGCAAAACCAACTCCTGCTTGTCTCGCTTTTGCAGTCGATAGCCAGGAGTCAGTGAGGAAGAGCTTGTGGTCGCCAAGATCTGTTTCTTGCTCCTCCAGTCTTGTTTCCTGCAATCCCAGAACGTCCAAATTGTACTTCTTCAGGTCCATTTTCAGGCTTTCTAGTGAACCTGATTGAGCCAGTGTCCGAACATGGAGGGTTCCAATTCTGAGATTTCTTTTCCACGGGAGATTCTTCGCACCCCTTACCCGGGACTCGGGGCCAATATTATTTGAACTCATTGCATTGGGTTTTAAGGCTAATATACATTTAGTCGCGCCACCAACTAGAGGACCCTTGCCTCGTTAGCTCCGTGGTACTATGCATCAGCCCTACGGGCAGCTGCTGCACCACTTACCCCAGGGGACACCGCGGGGAGGAGAGGTTGCATTTTGCCCCCCCACTACTACTACTACTACTACTACTACTACTACTACAACTACTACTACTACTACTACTACTACTACTACTACTACTACTACTACTACTACTACTACTACTACTACTACTACTACTACTACTACTACTACTACTACTACTACTACTACTACTACTACTACTACTACTACTACTACTACTACTACTACTACTACTACTACTACTACTACTACTACTACTAGTACTTCTACTACTACTACTACTAGTACTATTACTACTACTACTACTACTACTACTACTACTACTACTACTACTACTACTACTACTACTACTACTACTACTACTACTACTACTACTACTACTACTACTACTACTACTACTACTACTACTACTACTACTACTACTACTACTACTACTACTACTACTACTACTACTACTACTACTACTACTACTACTACTACTTTTACTACTACTACTACTATTACTAAAACTACTACTACTACAAATACTACTGATACAACACTTGAAAACCATCAAGAAATAAAGGCACTTTAACAAGACAATCAAGCATGGATATATGGCAAGAATATATATGTAACAATCATTAAATTAAATGAGCATCAACTTATTAGTTAAACAAGAACTTTTCGTTGATGAATTTGTTGATGACTGATCTCGAATTGCTATTAACTCTTACTTGAACCACTGAAAAATCTATCTTGTATCGTTTGCAAACGTTTTGCAGTTGATCTAGCCATGGCTTTTCCTGTCGTCCAACAGCTTTCACGGCGTTTGGATAATGTTCAGTGGGGTTCCATTGAAGAGCTTTCTTTGGCCGTCTGTCGCTCTCTATTCTTTGGACGTGTCCAAACCATTTAAAGCGTCTAATCATGATATTTTTTTTGGCTGGGATCTGTGTTTTGTTGAGCACAGACTGGTCAGTTATTTTTGTCATGTCTTCTCAATGATACCATTGTTTACATCTTTGAAGCTAAGTTAATTACCGAAATCACTCATGCTATTAATTTTAAAATGATTGCTTTTAATAATTTCAGTGACTTCATCTGGGATTAAATAGATGTCAACAACAAAGATTGGAGAAGAAAATAAACTCTGTCAGAAAACTTCATGACAAATCCAATTGTTTTATAAATAGTCAGCCAACTCCTGCTACTTCAACGAGATCTCTTTATAATGATCTATAGACGGATATTCATTTGAAGCAAATGAATTCATTTCCGTATCTGAAAATAGGGAGACTTTGTTTGCCGAGCGGCTACTGAAGGACAAAGACGCTGTTGATGACATCAATCAATGGAGTGAATTTACACGTTGAGAAATGTTGCAGGCTTGGAAAAACGTCAAATATTTAAACACAGCAATTTTTGTCAATTTTACGCGGGTGTAGCTAGAAATCTTTCCCCCCGTAGCCATTTAGGTCATTCTAACTAAACAAGAATGTCTCTTGTTCGTACCAAGGCTTTTAATAATCAAAGGAAGCTGCTCAAGAAAGAATATGATCTGAACAATGGTGGTTGCATTCAGTCCCGAATCAAAATTCGAAACTCGTATTGCTATTTTTTTCCTAGCTAAAGACGTTGTTTCCGTCGACTAACAATATATTAATATTCTAACAATTAATTGCTACGGTATCATCTATCAAAAAACGTTATTCTTCTTTCAAATTTTCTAGAACCATGCCAGCCTGACCTCGCCTGCCTTACTGAAACCTGTTTTGGCTTCAGTAAGACAGGTTAGGTTTTGCTTTTAGCTTTTATTTCATTTACACAAACTTTGTTTCCAACATTAAATTGAATTGTGATTACGTTATAACTGCACGGACTGATTACTATTCTGGTTTACTTGATGGCGCTGCTATGCAAACCCAAACCAAATTTTGATAAGGGGACTGTGACTCTGCAGGTTTTATACTGAGATTACTGAAGATGTAGTTTCATTTGTCTTGATTTGGTATTCAAATTCTTTTAAATCTGGATCTTTTCATAAAAAAAGGACACATTTCATCCGTACTTGAGACCAACATTTCGAATTTTTATAAACTTGTGATTACAGTTGACATCAAAAAACCTGATTTCGATTGACAATCATCTACCTCTAACTCCAATGAGATGACCACTTTCTTCAAATTTATATTTTACTAAGTTCTGCTGCAATTAATTAAAACGCCAACTCACTCTTTGGGAAACATACTCGACCTTGTGTTGTCTAATGTTAATGAAATGTACATACCAGATAAACATTTTTGTGAATATTTTGTTAACTGACCAATATGCTGCCGTGAGCACATTAGCTCTACCCTTTCCTTTCCCAGAGTTTGTTAAGAAGACATCAAGCTCGTTATATCTTGCAGTTTAATTGCATTGGGTCCGATTAACTCTCACCCTGTTTTCTTTATGGGTTTCGGAACAACCTCTGTCCTTTTTTTAAATCCGAGAGATGTAAACGAAAAGGTGTGCCATGGTACTTTTCTTCTCACAAAATGCAACAATTGAACATTCTTAATCCCGCGGCTTGGATTCCAGGTTCCTATTCTTCACATCAGATTCAAATTTGCCCAAAAACTGTGCTAACTCTTTGGGCGCTATATTTTTTTCATTCGAATGACAAAATTTTGAATGACATATGCTTTTTCGTTGATTTTGGTTTCTGCTATAGCCAATGTCATCAGCAGTTTTTCAGTCATCTCTAGCTTGCTTTTGAGATGTTTTTATATTTCTAAAAATTGCACGCACAATGTGGTCAAATTAACCGCTGATGAAATATTTCAAGCTTTAGCTCAAGCTTCGATAGGTGCTGAACGCGATCTTTGTGCCGGATAAGTAAAGCAGAAGTAAAGCAGAAGGTGCACTAAAACCTGTCAAGGACCTCCGTATCTTGATGTCAAAGGATCGTAAGTTGTACAAACGTGTCTCCAATCTTCCTGGCGCATGCTGTTCTCCTATAATATCTCTCCGTAGTAATCTGTCTATCGACCTTCCCGTTTCAGGGAAAAATCTGCTCTACAAATAAAATCTATCCTAAAATTTGTTAGATGGCTCTCGAGTTTGATGTCCGTCTCAAAATTTCCTGCATCAAATCAGAAGAGGTGTAGTGAGTGGATAGAATTTGGACCTAGCTATTGTGAAAGACTGCTGAAATTTAACTTTCCCGCCCGTCTCTTTCTTATTTCAGTTGTTCTTTCGGAATGTACTCAGGACGCTCTTTATCATAATTTCGTTGAATATATTAAAAAACGTTTATTTTGAATATTTGACTTGATTGTTATATAGTGCCTCAAGCACCTATTAAGTCATTTACTTCTACTATATTATATTTTGCATGAACTATAAGTGTAGGGCCATCAGAGGCTGTTCACCTAATGTTTTGCCTCTAGGACTAACGGAATGAAACGTACGGAAAAAACGCAAGGAGGAATATGAATTTTACAAGATATTCAGAAACTGCGATTATGTCGGAAACTGGTCATCAGCTATTTTTGAGGAGAGTCAATTGTCTAAATTTAAAACTATCATAATTTTTTTACCATTATAATACTACATACTTATAGTACAAAAAATGGTTATTAATAAAAATTGATTCCACTAAAATTGATTAAATCCTCAGTGATCTTAATATCTATTAGTCTGGATGACTGGACGAAATTAAATTGGACCTATACTGTTGGGAGACTATAGTAGCTCTCTCGCAAAGTCGACCACATTCTTATTCCAATCAAAAACCAACAAGGGATGCTATTACACATACTGGAAAGTAAACTAAATAGGCCGAGTTTTTGAAGACGGGAAAAAGTCAGATATTTTTTGCTATCAGCTCTTAAGTATTGTAAAATGCATATCCAAGGTTTACAAAATTATCTTGGTCTTTCCCATTATAGCCCCCCTATGAAATTATAGCCCCAGCCATTATGGTATATGTACATTGATTGGAGGGAGGGGGGCTATAGGTTATCTAACAATTATGCTATGGGGATATAATGGGCAAGACGCGTTTTTTTTTGCTGATATTTACAAAATTTTGAGACACTATTTCCGCGATAATCAGTTTGGCTTCCAAAAAACCTACCAATAATTTTGCAGCTACTTCTTTTTCGGCATCGTGTACGGAAAACCTGGCAAGGCAGCAGTCAAAGACAAAAAACTTGACAAGGCATCACTAAAAGACATAGTTGTTCGAAGAAAAACTTGAAGAGCATAGGGATATTCTCAGGAAAGATGTGAAAAAAAGTTTTTAACATCAATTGTGTACACCAAGAGAAAGAGAATGAGATATCATTCCAAATTGATTGGTTGGAGACTTAACAACAAGATGGCGATGCTGACTGACTGGCCCTTGGGGAGTGGATCACAGAAAAATGCTGTTCCATTGGACGGTGTTGTACTGACGAAATCTGTCCATGACGTCTTATCATTAGGTCCAAAGCATCAAAGCAGAACCAATTTAATGAAATGCACTTCTTTGCGGCGGTGAGTTACGTGAGAACAACACCGACCGTGAAAGGTTATGTGAAATAGAATTGTCGGAAAAATGGTACGCGATACACCAATGGATGGAGGGGTTAAAAACGTTCATAATTTTTTGAAGCTCCAAAAACTACTAGCTGTACCATTTGATAGAGGGTGTGGTTTCTGTGTGATGAAAAAGACAACATACTCGAATAAACGGAAAGAAGAGAAAGTGACGATCTAACGGTAAAAATCGAGAAACAGATAAATAGCAGTTTGCATCAAATAAAGAAACGGCAAAGATAAACGAAAAGATTTGTCACTGGCTCAGGACAATTGGATCGCAATCTGCCATATTTAATGGAATTGTTAACAAATAGCAACAGTACTCCGTTTAAGCCTTTTCTGTCAATACCCGAAAGCAGTAACCAGAACCTCAACAGTTTTTTGTCTCTTTTTTTCCAGAGGTTACCAGGGACAAATATTGATCCTAACTTGAAAGATGCCACAGCTGCCGTAAATGCTACCATTCGGGAAGAGAATGAGATAACAGTATCTCTCGTTGTTATAAATTTTATACTAATGTACTGGTTGAGACGGCAGTTGAAATTGCGTTTGAAAAATTGTATTCTAGTGAACAGGTTCCTGAGGCCCCGAAGTCACCTATGAAGAGCCTCTTGAGTGTAGCCGTACCTATTGTTCACTTTAGGTGTAATGAACTGTCGTACTGTAAACCGGACGGTTTAGCCATGGGAGCTTCTTTGGCGCTAATTTTGGCGAACTAGTGGATAAAACTTATTGAGGAATCTTTTTCAGAAACAAAATTAGGGAGGGCAGAACAAAACTCCTAACATAAAGGGAATGTGTATTGATTTTAACCGACGTGTTATTTTCCGAGGGAGAGGATTCGAGTACAAATAGTGTGAAAACTGGTTTCATGCCAAATCCCAAGGTATTACTGTCACGGAGTATAAAAACTGGCATTAAATTGTATGGATCTATTCCCATTGGGCAGAAAAATGTGCAGCGGAGGAGACACGGGTATTAAAAGCATTCAAAATATTTGTGGATAACCTAGTGTGCACTGGAAAAATGGTACGCGCAAAAAGTACGCGATACACCAATGGATAGAGGGGTTAAAAACGTTCATGATTTTTTAAAAGCATCAAAAACCACTAGCTGTACCATTTGATAGAGTGTGTGGTTTCTGTGTGATGAAACAAATAATATACTTGGATAAACAGAATGAAATCAATAGTGCCAGTCAGTTTGACGCTCGTAATGGAAAAAGTGACAATCAAACGGTAAAAATTGAGAAACAGATAAATAGAAGTTTGAATCAAATAAAGAAACGGCAAAGAAAAATGAAAAGATTTGTCACTGGCTCAGAACTAATGGACCGCAACCTGCCAGGGTTAATGGAATTTTTAAAAAATAGAAACGCTACTCCGGTTAGGCCTTTTCTGTCAATACCCGAAAGCAATAACAAGAACCTCAACAGTTTTTTGTCTCTTTTTTTTTCAGAGGATACAAAGGACAAATATTGATATTAACTAGGGAGATGCTAGAGCTGCCTTAAATGATACCATTCTGGAAGAAAATGAGATAACAGTATCTCTCGATGTTAAATACTTTTATACTAATGTACTGGTTGAGGCGGCAGTTGAAATTGCGTTTAAAAAATTGTACTCTAGTGAAGAGGTTCCTGAGGCCCCGAGGTCACCTATGAAGAGCCTCTTGAGTGTAGCCGTACCTATTGTTCACTTTAGGTGTAATAAACTGTCGTACTGTAAACCGGACGGTTTAGCCATGGGAGCTTCTTTGACGCTAATTTTGGCGAACTAGTGGATAAAACTTATTGAGGAATCTTTTTCAGAAACAAAATTAGGGAGGGCAGAACAAAACTCCTAACATAAAGGGAATGTGTATTGATTTCAACCGACGTGTTATTTTCCGAGGGAGAGGATTCGAGTACAAATAGTGTGAAAACTGGTTTCATGCCAAATTCCAAGGTATTACTGTCACGGAGTATAAAAACTGGCATTAAATTGTATGGATCTATTCCCATTGGGCAGAAAAACGTGCAGCGGAGGAGACACGGGTATTAAAAGCATTCAAAATGTTTGTGGATAACCTAGTGTGCACTGGAAAAATGATACGCGCAAGAAGTACGCGATACACCAATGGATAGAGGGGTTAAAAACGTTCATGATTTTTTTAAAGCATCAAAAACCACTAGCTGTACCATTTGATAGAGTGTGTGGTGTCTGTGTGATGAAACAAATAACATACTTGGATAAACAGAATGAAATCAATAGTGCCAGTCAGTTTGACAATCGTTATGGAGAGAGTGACAATCAAACGGTAAACATTGAGAAACAGATAAATAGCAGTTTGCATCAAATAAAGAAACGGCAAAGATAAATGAAAAGATTTGTCACTGGCTCAGAACTAATGGACCGCAACCTGCCAGGGTTAATGGAATTTTTAAAAAATAGAAACAGTACTCCGGTTAGGCTTTTTCTGTCAATACCCGAAAGCAATATAAAGAACCTCAACAGTTTTCTGTCTCTTTTTTTTCAGAAGATACCAGGGACAAATACTGATATTAACTAGAGAGATAGTAGAGCTGCCTTAAATGATACCATTCTGGAAGAAAATGAGATAACAGTATCTATCGATGTTAAGTATTTGTATACTAATGTACTGGTTGAGGCGGCAATTGAAATTGCATTTAAAAAACTGTACTCCAGTGACGAGGTTCCTGAGGCTCCGAGGTCACCTATGAAGAGCCTCTTGAGTGTAGCCGTACCTATTGTTCACTTTAGATGTAATAAACTTTCGTACTGTAAATCGGATGGTTTAGCCATGGGAGCTTCTTTGCCGGTAATTTTAGCGAACTAGCGGATAAAACTTATTGGAGAGTCTTTTTCAGACACAAAATGAGGGAGGGGTGAACAAAACTCCTAACATGAAGGGAATGTGTATTGATTTTAACCGACGTGTTACTTTCCGAAGGAGAAGATTCAAGTATGAGTATTGTGAAAACTGGTTTCATGCCAAATCCCAAAGTTTTACTGTCACGGAGTTTAAAAACTGGCATGAAAATGTGTGGATCTATTCCTATTGGGCAGAAAAATGTGCAGCGGAGGAGACACGGGTATTAAAAGCATTCAAAATGTTTGTGGACAACCTAGTGTGCACTGGAAAAACGATACGCCAAAAAAGTACGCGATACACCAATGGATAGTGGGGTTAAAAACGTTCATGATTTTTTAAAGCATCAAAAACTACTAGCTGTACCATTTGATGAAGGGTGTGGTTTTCGTGTGATGAAAAAGACGACATAATTGGATAAACGGAAGGAAATCAAAAAAAACATTCAGTATGACGGTCGTAATGGAGAAAGTGACAATCTAACCGTAAAAACTGAGAAACAGATAAATAGCAGTTTGCATCAATTAAAGAAACGGCAAAGATAATTGAAAAGATTTATCACAGGCTCAGGACAAATGGTCCGCAACCTGCCAGGGTTATTGGAATTGGTAAATTATAAAAACAGTACTCCACTTAGACCTTTTCTGTCAATACCCAAAGGCAGTAAACAGAACCTCAACAGTTTTCTGTCTCGTTTTGCCAGAGGTTATGAGGGACAAATATTGATACTAACGCAAGAGATACCAGTGCTGCCTTAAATGGTACCATTCTGGAGAGAAATGAGCTAACAGTATCTCTCGAGGTTAAAAATTTAAAGAACTGTACTCCAGTGACAAGTTCCCTGAGGCCCTGAGGTCAGCTATGAAGAGCCTCTCGAGGCTAGATGTAACTATTGTTCCTTTTAAATGTAATAAAATGTCGTACAGTCAATGGGACGGTTTAGCCATGGGAGCTTCTTTGGAGGTAATTTTGGCAATTTCGTGGATAAATTCAATTAAAGATTTTTTTTCAGAAACAAAATGAGCGAGGGTCGAACAAAACTCCTGGCACGAAGGGAATGTGCATTGATTGTAACGGACAATTTACTTTCCGACGGAAAGGAGTCAAGTACTAATCATGTAAAAACTGGTTTCAGGCAAAATTCCAAGTTATTACTGACACGGTGTATAAAAACTGGCAGGAATTTGTTTGGATCTGTTCCCATTGGGCAGAAATATGTACAGCGGAGGACACACAGGAATTGAAAGCATTCAAGAGCTTTGTGGATGACATAGCGTGCACTGGTAAGGAGAATCCCCAATTTTCTTCACAAAAACTTACAATTCACTCTTGAGACTCCTAACGCTATTGGAAACCTGACGTTCATAAATCTGAACAAACATAATAGACAATGAAACACAAAATTGACTGCATTGGTATCAGAAACTAACTGCTACCGGCATAATTTTAATTTTCCGTAGTTGTGCACGGCTGGAACATAAGAAAATGTGAATCATGGGGTTGTACATAGGATTT
Organism: Convolutriloba macropyga; assembly: GCF_964194025.1. Classification (NCBI taxonomy): domain Eukaryota; kingdom Metazoa; phylum Xenacoelomorpha; order Acoela; family Convolutidae; genus Convolutriloba; species Convolutriloba macropyga. Next base: position 18,816,050 of record NC_134475.1, read on the forward strand.
TCAATGCAATGAGTGATTGGCAATACTTTGATGCAGCCCTTAAGAAAAATCATGAGATATGGACTGAAAATCAGTATCCAAATGAGTAGTCTCCCAGTCTTCTCGAAAGACGTTGGACAAAAACGTAACAAAACAAAAGGTTACAGCAAAACCCCCAAAAAATAAGCAACATCTCAAAACAATTGAAAGTCTCAATGGAAATGAGCTTAAGCCAGTGTTTCTTTCTTCAATTTACATTGTAAACATCACTAAAACATTTGCAAATCGACTGATAAAATGTTTGATATTCAAATCACATTCCCAACAAGAGAATTATAACTTGCTAGCCTACCCTGAAATCACCTTTTGATATAAATTTGAAATCGCAATTTCATCTATATTGATCAAACCAGCGGTCATATCACCACTAAAATTTCAGAACACCAAAAGAAAGATTCTTTTGTGGGACAACACCTCGGTGGATTTTGTAGGACACCGCATGGTATTGAATAGGACTTTCTTGATGCATGCCGAGGGGTAAAAACTAATGACCATAGTAGCGATCTACATCAAAATGTTGAAACATCAAGAAAATACGAGCGACCAGTACCGGGGGTGGAAATTAACACTGAAGTACTAGTTCAAATGCAGAAAATTTCAATTTTTAAGTTCAAAAATTATTCCGATACATGTTAATTCAAAGTTTTGTCTACCCTAACAAATAAAGGATAACAAAAAAGAGGAATGAACGGAAAGACTCTTCTTCAGCAATTCAAAATCAAGTAACCAGGAAATTTTAAAAAAATCCGGAATAACGCTTGAATCATTTGAATGTATTAAACGTAAATAAAATCTTGTAAATGTGGTTTTAACTGTAAATAATTTCCAATTTTCGTTATTTGCCTAATTTGTTTTATAGAATTCGGTAGAAAGAGTCAATGACAAGTGTTCCGAAGTAATTTGAAAGGAGAAAAATATATCAATGGATAGGGAATTTTTGTGAGGATTATTCCAAAACTTTTGAGCTCTTAATGCACTAAATGTATTATTTCTCAGAAAGACCAAATCCAAATGCCCACTATGAATATCTCCAAAATGACTCAAAAGAGTTCGTTTAGCCTAGCGAATGCGGTGTTTTGAACGGATTAGTTTAAGTTGCTGACCTAGACTTAGACCTGCTAACAAATGCACCTAGATTTGTCGAGTTATTTTAAATTGCTTTTGGCTTTGAACTGTACGATGATCACGTTGCTCTCATCTTGATGTCTATACGTCTTACACATCGTTGAATAAGAAAAAGAGTAATAGAAAGATTACCATAGAAGGTTTTGCACCTATATCACTGGTGCCGTTCTTCGTAATACCAATCAGCTTTGTTGCATATCAAATTGAGTTGTATCATTGGAGTGACGTAGCGGTCAAACGTATTTCAAGCAAAAGCCCTGTTGGTGGCTGGATCTTAGATTACACTTATATTATTTCTAATCAGCAACTTTAATTCGCATTTGCGATAATGCGCAAAAGATTACCGTTCAGCCAAGGGCTCGTAGTCAAACAGATATAAGACATCCAATACAATTGGGGGCCTTGCGAAATTAGAATTTCAAGCACTTGGACAACACACTAAAAAAAGTTCAGGTAAAGTTACCTTAACGCAGTTAAGGTAAACCTCTGTTAAGGTAAAATTAAGGTAAAAGTTACCTTAACTTCACCTTAATTTGAGTTAAGGTAAAAAATTACCTGAACTGTGTTAAGGTAAAATTACCTTAACTTACCTTAACTTTTTAAATAATTTTCTGCAGTACAAAATTGTTTATTTTTAGTAAAATTAGCAAACCAAATGTTGAAGTTTATTACAAGAGCTTTACAATGATCCTTATATGAAGCAATTTGAGCTAATATTTGTCGACCTACACTACAGCAAACCCCAAAATTACTTTCAGTGAGTGCTCAAAAAAATTCAAAAAGGCAGTAACGCACCAATTTTGCAAAATTTGGTATTTTGTAACGTGACCCAATACAACCGCCGTTCCGCGAGTGTGAGTAAAACGTATGGGGATTAAACATTCTGAAAAAAAAACATGCTAGAGACACAGCTCATAAAGGAGGTGGTCACAACTTGGTGACGGATCTCCGCAAGATACAACCAATCACAAAATGGTGACAAAAAGGGGCGAACATCAAAACTTCAAGACTGATCTAATTAGGAACTCAAGAATTCGCTTTATATTGATAAAAAAAGCGGCAAATAAAGCTAAACCGTATTTTGAACGGTTATTATATACACTTTTTTTCAGGTAATTATCTCCGGTCATCAATAACTCACCCCTTACAATTTAAAAAAAACATCAACTTTGACAATTTTTGGTCAAAATCTAGAATTAAACTTTTTTTGGTGTGTTTGCTGTTCTTGACATTAAAGCGTAGCAAAAATCTTATGTAAACAATTTGATCAGTTTTGAAAAAAATGTTTGTTCCTAGCATTTTATAAGAAAAAAACTTATTAATCGCAGATGAAATAATTGCATAAATTTATGGATTTGAAAAAATAAACAAGTTGGTCTAGTTTTTCAAATTTTGCAAAAAAAATCAGATAATTTGTCAATTTTCTATTTTCTCGAGTCTATTTTCTCGACAATCAGACAGAATTTCATTAAGATTTGCCGTTTGAGCAAAACTCGCACCAATAATGTTGTAGAGAAACTAATGGTTTTCATACTTGCTTCAAGTTCACTGCATCAAGCTGTAAAAACTTTGCCTCAAGCTTTCCAATATCATTATAAAAATATTCGAATTACCTGGTCTGAGTTTTAATCCTAACGCTGCGACAGTACGGAAAACTGCTCAGTTCAATTGCTTCATTTCTTCCATGAAAAGAGCGCCTTGTTATATGGCATGGTGTAGTGAACAATTCATTGTCGCGTCATCGCAGCAATAACAATAAGCCTTTAACACCATCGCAGCTTATTGAACTGCTTGAAAATTATCAGGTGCGATTAGAAGCTATGGTTTACTGCTCCAGAGAGGGAAGTCCTGACATTAAAGATGAGATGAAGTTCAGTTTACCATCCAGAAGTTAAGGACATTGTGTCTAAGTGTAAACAAAAAGTTCCTAGTTTACTTAAAAAGTACAGAGAATTACATCAAAAGCCTGCGCTCGAGCTGAAAACTTTCACTATAGTGCTAGCGCATAAGAAGAACCTCCGGTCCTTGATAACACGCTCCTGACTTAACAAAAACTCTCTAATCACAGTCGTAAAAAGCTCCGCACCCGTAATGCATTCGAGGAGGCAGAAACCTCTGACAATCTACAAGTTTCTTAGTCTTGCGTTGCTGTTGGAGTCTACCCGCAAACTGTCGGTGTGACTTAGATTACTCACGCGTTACGGGTTAGTTTGTGCTTGTTTCTTTCCGGTAACGCTTTACTATAAGTCTTGTTCTCCCCATTTTTGAGTTTTTTTACTATCGTCCATTTTCCGCGGGTCATCTTGTTTCATCTTTTCCGTCTCCATGCTGATTCCGTTTTTTGCTGATTACGATTTTTGTATGTTTTTAACTTCCTTCCCCGTTTATCTGCTGAATGATCCGGTATGTTTAATTCTGCTGTAGTAATTTTTTTTCTGCTAGTATGCTGGTTGGTTGTTTAGTCTAACTGAATGCTAGGGTGTGACTTAAGTTAGTTCTAGAGTTACGGCTGGTTGGTTTCCTGACTTTAACTAGACTTGATTAATAGCATTTTGTGGTAGCTTGATTAGTTTTGGTAGTATGCACTTTTGTTGTCTGTGTATCATGGTTTGCTAGGATGTGACTTTTGTTTGCTCTGGTGTTACGGCTAGTAAGTTTCGTTACCTTTACGGCATTTTGTTTATACTACTTCGTAGCTGTAAATTATTATGATATTGGTAGATAAAGCCCCACAATTACTTGTGCTAGCTTGCCTGGCAGTAGCTTCTCTCCAACCTTCTAGGGTGTGACTTAATTTTGTTCTAGAGTTACGGCTAACTTGTTTGGTTGAGTTTGTTGTGGTGGTCTGCTAGCATTGTTCCTCCCGCCTACTCGCTCGTGGCTTACCGTTTCCCGACCGTGCTATCCCGGCTCTTTGTTTCGTCGCACGCGCTACCCAATCGACTTCTGTTCCGTCCTACTAGTTCCCTGCCTCGTCGTGCGTAGTTCACCCGACGTTTCCGTCCCGCTCTCACCATTTTCCCGCTTCGTCGCGCGCTATCCGCCCAACGCTTCCGCCCCGCCCGCACCGTTTCCCCGCTTTGTCGCATGCCGTCCGCCCGACGTTTCCGTCCCACTGTACCGTTTGCCCTGCTTCGTTGTGCGCTCTTCGCCAGATGTTCCCATTCGTCCGTCACAATTCCCGTTCCGTTGTGCGTTGTTCTTTTGGCGTCTCTTCCCTTCCGCCCGTCTCCCGTTCTGTCCCGTGCCGCGCTTCGTACGCTCAAAGTTCTTTTTCTTTCGCCGGGTACTTCTGTACTCGACGAATACCTTTGCTCGTTGGCGGTTTGCTGGGCAAACAGTCATACTAGGGTTCGGTTCATAAGACCTGGCACAAAAGACTGAAGACCCAGATTCTGCCTGTAAGAACTTAGGAAAATGGTTAGAGACTGTAACTAAGAAAACTGAAGAGTTCAATGCTGCTGCTGGAGGGTACATCAATTCGGTATAAGACAAAGAGATAACAGAGCAGTATAACTCTCACCATTCAAATTAATGTTCACACTTGACTTCCCCAAAAAGATCAAGTCAGCGTCAACGTGACTTTATCAATACTTAAAAGGGAGGAACTTGATAAACAACATGAGCCAGACAGCGCCTTGAAATTGAAAAACAAATGAAATTGCGAGAGTTGGAGACCGAGCAGCTTGAGGAGGAACACCGCAAGCAGGTAGTTGCTGCAGCCCTTGAGGAAATTTTATTGATGAAAAAATCATCAGCACACGGGTCTGGTATGGGCAAAAAAAACAAGCTCTTAAAAGAAAGAAGTTCAGTCAAGAGCAAGAAAACTGTTCAAGATTGGGTCAATTTGTCACCGGTCAGAAAAATTGCAGATGTTTTAAATGAACCGATTTTGCTTATTTCTGGTTCCATCTCCCAATCCAACCAAGCAATTGCCCCTCGTCCTTCTTCATTTCAACCTCTAAACTCACACTCTAATCTCAATACACATGGTCAAGTTGAGACTAATATCAACCTCTCTGTCCAAAGGCCGGAAGACTCAAGTATTAGAACCAATGTAACCAATAATGCACACATTGCAAACATCATTCAAGAACAGCAACAGCTTCAATATACACCGCCATCGCCTCCAATAAACATTGGTATGCCGGAACAATTAAACGACCCGAACACAACCCGACAGCTGTCTTAAGCTACCATGCATTTCTACGGTCTGCAGTTGGTCAACCAACCCTTCCGCAGGTCAAGCATGCCGGGACAGTTGAACCTGGTCAGCCCTCCTCGTTCCCTACCATTTAATGTACTTGATAATCATCCACTAATCGTTAATCAGCCAAAAGCACACATAAATGCACCAGCCATTCCACCCCAGCCCTGAACCCCATAGACCCGCAACTCCAGTTGATCCCACCCGCCTTTTGTTTTGTTCCCACGCCACCATCATCAGCTCTCCCAATTAATGTCATTAACCCCATGGCAAAAAATGCCAATCAGTAATCGCCGTCTCTGTCCGTACAGAACATTTGCTCTCCCGCAAACGTTTTTGTGCCACATGTAAATTATCCACTGGCCCCACTGCACAAGTACATGCCCTTAAGTTCTGTCCCTTCAATCCGTGCAGCAGTCCTTCAGCAGGATCCAAACGTCTGGCGCTTCCCGGCATATGTCCAGCAAATTCGATGCCATTTCTTGGTACATCCGTACAGTTAAACAATTTACTACTGACTAGCCCCGTCCAAAATCCCTCTTTTCCCTACATCCCTCCTCTTCTCCACTCATGTACAGGCAGCAGTAAGGTCGCAAACTCTTACAACATCAGATTTCATGCAACCAAATACATTTAGTTTTTCCACTGATACCGCCCCAACTTTTGTCAAAGCCATCGTTCCTCCATTTTACGGAGCTACCGTTTCAAATGCGTTGTGTTGGGGTGGTCTACCACATCTCACACCTTCGGCGTCTTCTTTGTAATCCAGGGATTTGATAAAGCAGTTGGCATATGCAGTCACTAGAAAAAGAAACGATCCACTGCATGAGAGGAAACTGTCACAGTATATTGGTGACCCCCTACAGTGGCACGAACGGTATGGTCAATTTGACAGCGCAATTGATTCTCAGTCTCTGATGATGTGAAATTGACATACCTTAAGACCCTCGTAAATAGCAAAACAAAAACAGCTATTGCTGAGTTCACTTCCTGCGGCACAATGTACAAACACGCAATGAGGACCTTAGAAACTAACTTCGGACGACCACAAGTGTTCGTAAGTGCACATTTAGAAAAAATCAGCAGCTTTCCACCACTGAAGGTGCACAATAGCAATAATATCATTAACTATTCAGGGTGCATTTCAAGTCTTCTTGGGGTCTTTAAATCGCTCTCGTACGACTCGGATTTAAAGAGAGCTGCGCTTCTCAACACTGCCGTACAGAAGCTACCACACAATATATCATGGTCACTCTTCATTAGCATTGAGTGAAACCTACTCTTCTGCATTTTAACGACTGGTTAAAGCAGAAGGCGGAAGCGCACGATTTTGTGAAAAATACCACAATTAAAACGAAGACTGATGATACCACCAAACAAGTAACCAAGACAAAATTGCATCAAAGGCATTAGCCGCAAATTTGCTACAAAGAGTCACGAGATGTTACAACAAAGTATTTCAACATCTATCCCATGCTGCATTGTATGCTATGCAAAGGCAGTCATTGGCTGTGGGAGTGTCGTGTATTTAAGGAGAATATTCCTACGCAGCGAGACAGGGTTGTGGCTGAAGCGAAGCTCTGTTTTTCTTGTTTGCGTGATAAACAAGTGTTTAGGCAATGCCCAAATCCCCGTAAGTGTTGGAAAAATGGCTGCAACAGCCCCACAACACCTTGTTTCACCGAGCTGAAAGGGTTTGTCCAGCTAAACCCTTACCAAATAACAACATCAGTAGTTCGAAGTCGAATACAGGCACTAGTTGCCTAACTACCGGTCAGTAGCAACCAAGCAAAACGACCACTTTGTCTTCTGTCACTGATGTCAAGCGACTTCTTCAGGTGACGAAACTGAAATTTACTAATTCTTCTAGTACTAGTACTATGGCACTGCTTTTATGCGATACCGTTTGCAGTAGCTCTTGTGTGTCCGATAGTCTCGCAGCCAGACTCGGTTTACAAGGTACTGCATTAAAATTAACCAACAAGGGTTTTAACGCAGAGGAACTCATCATTACAAAAGTGGTTCAATTGACTGACCTTAACACGTCGTAAAGATCAAGACTTTGAAGAATTGACTGTGCGTCCCTATGTGAGGGAAATATTAAACATAGGTTCCGACATCATTCACGTTAAGTCCATGCGAGAGTCTTACCCACATCTGGCCGTCCTAGATCCAGTGAGAAAGAGCTATGGAGACATTGAGATGATGCTTGGACAGGATGTCTACCATGCCATGTGCCCATTAGAGTGCTTTTCAGCCGACGAAAAAAAGCTCACCGTTCGCTGTTGGCTTGCCTATAGGTTGGGTTTTCAGGCGCCGACTTCCGTGAAGTTCAAGCTTAGTCTCAAAGTGTTTCAAAGCCAATATTGAACAGGATTGTGAACTGGCTTGTCAAATCAAGTGCTGGTGTGATATGGAATTGTACGGCGAGTACAAGCGGGTTGAACCACGATGCTCTCGCGCATGAAGTACTTGAAACAACAACCTTTTATGATAGCCAAAGGTACGATATCGGTATGTTGTGAGCTGATGACAAAATCAAGCTCCCAAATAACTACATTTCGTCGCTGGTACAGCTTAAATCGCTTAAAGAGCGGCTCCCGAGAGACACAACATTGAATGAAAATTACGCTAAGACCATCAGTGAAGACCTGGAAAAAGGTTACGTAATTAAAATCCCTCATGCTCACATGGTTGAACAGCGGTCGGATACAGAATTGTACCTACCACATCATCCCGTAACCAACCCGAACAAACCGGGGAATGTGCGTAGGGTACTAAATGGTGCAGCGAAGTTTTGCGGCACTTCTTTAAAAAAATCTTCGCTCACTGGCCCCGACTTGCTCCAGAACTTAACCCATGTGCTACTCAGGTTTCGCCAACATCAGTTTGCAGTGTCCGCAGATATTGAGGATATGCTCCTCCAAGTTGGTGTCCCAGACCGTGACCAGCCATCGTTTTTTGTGGCGTAAGGACCGCATAACAAACGTTGTGGTGTATCAATACACTCGCCATTTCTTCGGGGCTAAAGGCTCGACCACTTGCGATAACTATGCATTGCAACGCAAGGCCTTGAACAACATATGTCAGTACCCCGAAGCAACCAAAGCCGTCCTGGAAAAATTCTACATGGACGATTACCTAGATTCAGTGGAGTCCCCTGAGAGAGCTCTCAATGGCTTGAAGGAATTGTTGCATCTTCTCCATCTAGGTGGGTTCAAGCCTTTTAAGTTTGTAAGGAATGTACCAAATCAGGATGATCAAATTGATGGGTCATCTCAGTACACCCAGCCAAAGGTAATCGGGTCATCTAAGGAGGAATCCTCATATATGTTTGGGTTGAAAAGGGATCACAAGAATGATACCCTGGTTGTGAGTCGGGGTACCTCCAGTACAGTAACGAAGTCTTTAACACAACGCTTGGTACTGATCCGAGTGTCTAAGGTATTTGATCCCATTGGTCTAGTGGCACCATTTACAGTTGGTGCTCCACTTGCTCCACTGTTTCTAAAGGACATCTGGCGCTTCCGTGGGCAGCATTGGGATGAAGATTTACCAAAAATTACTGTGGAGAGAATCCTCGAATGGAGTGCAGATCTACCCAAGCTTGCTGAAATCTTTATACCAAGGAGCTACTTTTCGGGAAAGTTTGAAAACATGGAACTACACGTGTTCTGGGATAGTTCTCATGGAATTTTCAGTGCCGTTGCATTTCTCCGAGCCCAAGTAACTACTTTGACTGGGCCCCAAACGGAGCTAGCATTTGTCCTGGAAAAAGCTCGTGTAGGGGCCCAAATATCCTAAGAACCAAGCAATTCCTGCTCGAACCAGGCATTGAATTAGTTAATAACATCAAACCCTGAATATTAACAAAATAAACTGCTGATACTAACTCATCATTGGCCGTATCCGCAACTAAATAAACTAAAGAAATGCCCCCGCAAATAGTCCCCTTCGATAGGTTCAGTTCTTGTCAAAAAGTGCTACGAATAACAGCATACATACGCCGGCTGTTACCCTTTCATGAATGCTACCGTAATGTCGATGGTAGTATATTGGATCCCAATGAGCTTGACGAAGCCGAACATCATCTTCAGTATCTCGGTCAAGAAGAACCTTTTTGTTCCGACAAAAAAAATCTCCTGGAAAACAAATCGGTTAAACGGAGTAGCCGTATTGCCCTTTATTTCCCTTTTCGGACCAAATGTTCTAATCCATTCGGCTGGCCGTATCAAAAGGTTGGTCGAGTTAGATTTTGATGTAAAACATTCTATCATTCTTGACGCACGCCATAGATTTGTAAAGTTGTTTCTGCGGTATACCCACGTAAAAAACCATCATCAAGGCATTGATTACTTACGGTCAAAGGTACAGGAACGCTATGCCATCTTTAAACTACGTTCATCACTGCGTACCATCGAGTCAAATTTCGTTCTGCGCGGCAAACCATTCAACCAATCATGGCGGAGCTCCCAAAGGAGACTCGCATATTAATCTTCTCCCTTTACCAACAACGGGTTGATTACTTTGGCCCATTCTACGTCACTGTTCATCGGTCTACAGAAAAGAGGTGGGGATTTCTCTACACTTGACTCACTGCCCGTGCTTTTAATGTTGTTATTTTCCCGTCCATTGACACCAGATCCTGTGTAATGGGAGTCGAGCGGTTTGCCCCATGCAGGGGTACGCCTGCCATGATCTGGTCAGATAATGGTACGAACTGTATCAGAGCGGCGAAAGAGCTCCGTGAATGCATTGATAAATTGAAAACGCTCAGTATCGCCGCTAAACAAGCGCATAAAGCAATTAAGTGGAGGTTCAATCCTTCCACTGCGCCACTCCAAGGTTACATCTGGGAGAGATTGATCCGTATCTTTAAGAGAGAACTTTATAGAATCCTAGGTATGCGTTGCCTCACAGATGAGACTTTTAAATGCCATTCTTTTCTGGTTGAATATGCACTCAAAGTAAGACATATAACGCTCTTAAGCGCTGACACGTCCGACCTAGGCGCAATAAAGCCCAATTATTGTCTACTTGGTATCCAAGCAAACGGAATTCCGTCGATCGCTGGCGTTGACGAATTCTATCATCGTAAGCGGAACGGCAGTCATAAGCCAATGCAATTTGGGCGCGTTGGATAAGGAGTACGTGCCTAATCTGATCCTTAAATCTAATTGGCAGATGCCTGCCGACCAGCAGCTGAAGATCGTTGATTTAGTTTGGATCCTTGAAGAGAGCAACCCTAGGGGTTATTATCCAACTGCTCGGATTGAAGAACTCGCACGCTCCGCCGCCTTACGCACGTCGGCCGGATCGCTCGGCAGCCCAATCGTTAAGTTTGTACCGATCATCCCAACATCTTCCTGGTTGGAGGGTTTTACCGAGTAAATGGAAAGAAATAAATTATGTCATTGTATAGGGGATTTTTTTTGCGTATTATGCCAAAACTTTCGCTTAGATTTTCCTTTCTAAATGCACTAAAAGTAATATTTCTCAGAAGTACCGAAGCCGATTTCCCACTTAGAATAACTTCCAAAATGGCTCAAAAGAGTTCGCTTAGCCTATCAAATTCGGTTTATTGAACTGATTAGTTTAAATTGGTGACCTAGACTTAGACCTGCTAACAAATGCAACTGGATTTGTCGAGTTATTCTGATGTGATTTTGCCTTTGAACTGTACGATGATGACTTTGCTCTCATCCTGATGTTTATACGTCTTACACATTGTTCAATACTAATAAAGAGTAATAAAAAGATTACGATAGTGTTTTGCAACCTATAACAAGCTTATATGCGCTGCAAATCATTAGTCGATTGTGAAATCAGTTATAAGTAACCCTGACGATGAACGCAATGTTTGAAAACGTTCGTTTTAAAATCAATTTAAATTTTAACTTACAATTCCTCTGCAGCAAAGACATTATTATTTTTTTCGGCTCTTTCTCCTTATAGCCCCCCACGAAAGTATAGCCCCCCATTATGGTATATTTACCATGATGGGGGGGGGGCTATAGGTTATCTGACCACTAAGCGGGGGGGGGGGGGCTATAATGGGAAAGACCAGGTACTTATACCATAATGGGAGCTATAACTTCATGGGGGAGCTATAATGGGAAAGGCCCGGACGAAATTTTCAACCGAACAAAAACTCTGTACAACCGGATCTATTCTGTTTTGCCCCCCACCCCACCTTAGTGTCCTTATTTTTCTTACGCCCCCCATGAGAACGCGCTATTTTCCTACATAGTGACGTGATATCATATAATTATTAACGGGGGGGGGGGGGAGAGGAGGGTGGGCAAAACAGAATAGATCCGTACAAACTAGTGCTGAAAGTATGCATAATATGAAAAATTTTTACGTATAAATACGTTGTCCAATATTTTTTGGCATTACTGCAATCGTTACATAGAGGAAAACAAGTTTACCTGGTTCATCATATGGAAATGAGGACACTACAACAGCAATCAGAAACTAACAAACTTGGAAACTGAATGGTTGCTAAACCCTGAGGATTGTTCCGGGGTGGGGGGGGGGGGGGAGGGGCACAAACGGAAAACTCCAAAGTTGCATTCCGCATTGTAAATATGTAAATGTGACTTGCGTTCTATTTGAACTTGTATTTTCTTTATAGTTAAAACTGATTGTAGGTATATAAAATGACTTTGAATGGAGCAGCGGATGCTGAGAATGGAAACCACGAGACATGGAAGCCAGATTATGCTATTCCTCCGCCCAAATTGAAAAATTTATTAAATGACGATCCGTATTTAAACAATTTTGAAAGAGACTTCAGATACCGTTACACACAATTCAAAAAGTCTTTAGATGCGATCGAGGCTGGTGAAGGAAGTATTCTAAAGTTCAGGTTTGTACTATGATTTGTCAATTCTCTTCTGCGGACCTATCCTTTTTCGTCCCCCCCCCCCCCTCAAAAAACCTCTACATATACCATAAACTCCTCCAGCTGTTAAAACAACAAAATTTGTCAAAAACCGCACGAATTTATCAAAAATAGTTAGAGCCAAGTTTTTTGGTAGACCTATTTGATGCTGAGTAATTGACCAAGTTTTTTCCAGCCGAGGTTATCAAAAATTTGGACCACAGTTTTTGCCCGATGGCTCCATGAGGTGGTTAGAGTATGCACCTGGAGCTGAAGGGTTGTTTCTGCGTGGGCAATTCAATGATTGGAATCGAGTGAATACCTCCTTTAAACAATTGGAACATGGAAAGTGGGTCCTTGATCTACCACCCCAAAATGACGGGACACCTCGTTTAAAGCATTTAGACAGAGTGCGGTTGAGTGTCGCGTCTAAGGTGAGTGGCAACATATGCTCAGCTGAAAATTGTTGAGACTATTTTCTTAATTATGTTCATTTGTCCCAATTGGTTTCAGGATGGACAATTGTTGGACCGTATTTCTCCATGGACTTCATACGCTCTTCAACCAGACGGCTCTTTCACCTACGACCACGTTATTTGGAATCCGACAGATGTTTATCAATTTAAACATAAGTCACCTCCCGTTCCTGAAAATCTGAAAATTTACGAGGCGCATGTTGGAATTGCGTCCCCGGAACCGAAAGTGTCATCTTACAAACATTTCACTGCAAAGGTGCTTCCCCATATCGCTGACATGGGCTACAACTGCATCCAGTTGATGGCTATCATGGAGCATGCGTATTATGGGTGCTTCGGATATCAGGTAACTTACATATTTCACATATTAGCAGTTTTTCAGTTAAGAAGTAATCGGCATCCGTCCTCTGACTACAAGAAGAAAATGTGAATTTCAATATCAGCATATATACAAGTATTTCAATGAATAAACGAGTAAATATCTGCGTAATATTAAGGAACATGTAACACTTATGCTGAAGTATTTGTCTAATGCAAAGAAAGAATGGATCGGCGCTATGGTTACGTTCAGTGTCTGGTCAAATACAGAAGTAAGAAAAGCTAGTTAGATTCTCGTTCAAAAGTTGAGCATAAAAAAACATCAGAAACCGTTCAGCCGTCCCTCATCAACAATGGCAGAGGACGATTTGACTACAATTGTATTCGGGACTAAGATCATTCTGGTCATTAATGGAATCTTTTCTAATCGAACAAATCAGTTGTCATTAATGGAATCTTTTTCTAATCGAACAAATACGTTGTCATTAATGGAATCTTTTCTATTGGAACAAAAATGTCTTCAGGAGTTCCGCACGTATCAGTTTTGGGTCCACTGCTTGTTCTTGTTATCGTCTGCCTTTATCTGCTTGTTATCTTGTTATCGTCTGCTTTTCTTGGTCATTTCCAACAGTGATTTGCCTGAATAAACAAGTGATATCATTTCTTTGGTTTTGCTTATATGAAACTTGTGAGAAGCAATGTAATACAGAAACCGCGACTTACCTCTTAAACGTCAAGGGAAGCATAACGGCGACTATTATTCATCATATGTTAGATCAAATGGAAAACCAACGCGACCTTGGTACGTATCGATAATTACCCTCTGCTCTCAGGCATTGTTTCCAAATATATCGTACATGAAAGAAATTGAACAGCTACAAAAAATTGCTACAAAATGGAGTTTAAATGAAAGAGCTATAGAGAGCGGCTTTTAACTTTAATTTCTACCTCTGTTTTTGGCCACACGGAAATTCAGATCTACTTGATGCATATAAACTTTATCATTTTCAGTACCAAATGAATGGAATAATTTGCCTTTCGAGTTGAAATCGATCACATCTGAAGTTGAGTTTGAGCTAATTAAAAAGTCAGAAATAATATAGACAACCACATATAGCTGAAAATTAATAGGCAAGTTTGTATAGATGAAAATTAACTGCTGTCCAAAAATGAGCGAGGTTTCGATAAGAGAAATGTAAAATTTACGCTGTAGATATGAGCAGCTCATCATCGATTAATACGTTGAGTGTATGTCGGGTGTATTCAGGGACAGGTAGTTATTATTTGCTCTCAAAGTTTTAGGCAATTATATTGTTCCTACTGGTCTTTGTTTAATGCAATTTTACTACTAATTTTTGACCAACGCTAATGTTGTTTGGTTGATTTGATTACTAAGCTATATTAATTATAGTCAATAGCTGATTGGAGCTTTTTTGCCTTCTCTTGGTTTTTAAATTTCAAACAATTTCATTTTTATTGGGGGCGCTGTATGTTCTATTACGAATCGAAGAGGAGTAATTGCGGAGGTTCTTTTTGGATAAATATTTTTTGGTGAGTTTATGAAACAGGAAAGGCCGCACGTGATAACAAAGTGTATCGGTCAAACTGTTATATAAATTTAAGAGTAGGGAGGCTTTCTGTTCATGCGACAGTTTTAAGAGAGTGCTATCAAAGTAGACGTGGAAAAGTTATTGGTACGCGATCATAACGTGTTCAAATGCGGCAAATTGAAAGCAGGTTTTTTGTTGGCAAATTTTTTTGATGCATTTTTTTCGAATAACTCCAGAGGGTTGTCTAATATGATAGGTTCTTAGGGTAATTTATGGCCTTTGTCTACTAACTTGTTAGCGTTTTACGATATTTTAAGGCTTTTAACTGCTATGCTTAAGGGTTCTCTCATCGACTATTTTTTTCGGTTTTGGCAATTTGAGCATAACAAAATTACAAAAAACTCAGAAAAACGAATTGATTTTTGACAGTTTTCGGAGGGTTAGTTCTAGTGGTAGTTCTAGTCGTTTATTTTTTTATCCTGTTCAGTCCGCGGCAACTTCTAACATCGTAATTTTTAGGTTTCTAATTTTAATTTCTTCCAATTTAGTTTCCAATTTCTTTAATAATTTGATATGTGTTTGACTTTAATCTGGCGCACGAAAGATGACATTTTTTTCTTTCATAGCGGCTTCTATTGGATTCTTTAACATGGAGTGTTCAGTGAAAGTTTCTTCCAAACAAATTGCCACTAGAGTGAGTTAATGCTATCATTAAGTCGGTCATTTTATTTGAGCAACGCTTTTTACTAGTCTTCTGGGAAATTTCCGGCTGTTTTTGTACGCTTTTTTTGAGAAGATGTTCGAGGAGTCAAACTGGAATGCTAGTTTGCAGTGGAGTAAAAAAGGGAAGAAAACAAGTAGGTTTAAGGTGTGAAATGTTTTGAAACTGCATTCAATGTGTTATGAGAGAACAGTTTTTGTACAGTTGTTCGATCTGCAAGAGTTTTTCTGATTTAGCTTCTGTTTTCATATCTGGATTTTTTCTCGAATGCTTTTGAGAGTTGATTCAAGCACTCTTTTGCAAAGTCGAGTTCTTATTTTAGAAACTGTGCTTCCATAAAGTTTTCCGGATTTCTCCCTTGCCTAATTGCAAATCTTTTTCGCCAGTCTTCTGGTTTCATTAATTACTGGTCTCATCGGCTCTGCCATCTTATTTAGTTGATTCAATGGCTCTGGATTATATCTAACTTGTTTTAATTTGAAAATACTTGCATTAAAAATCAATCAATGATTTTCAGTAGCCGATCTCATCCTCTCAGCCGGCTTTGGTTTTGCTTGTTTTATTTTGGTTCGCAGCTTGTTCATCGTTCTGCGTGATTGTCGGGTATCTAGGATAGATTTATTCTGTTCAAACTACTTTAAAAGTGCTTGCGCTAGAAAGCAATATATATTGAACAACGTTGAAATCGAAAAAGTAATTTAAAATAGAAACGAGATAAACCTAAAAAGCCCACTCTTTATGTTTGGTATTTGAATTTTGTTCTGATTTGTCTTAGTTACCAGATCTAATGCTTATTGCTAATTATAGTAATCCCTGTATTCTCCCATCGAGATACAATAGTTTGCCTAGCCAATATTAATGGATATGTTTTTCCCCTCTTTTTGATGATTGTTTTAAGTGCTATATCTGCTGTAATCTCAATGCAATATATAGTCTTGACTTTTCTGCATTATTAAGATGAGAAAATTAATATCCTCTAAAGTTTCGTATCTTCTGTTATCTAGAGTTATCTTTTGTTATTTGATTTACACATACCGCAGGAATTTGTGATAAATCAAACCGGTATTTATATTAACATGTTTTTTACATTTAAAAGTCTTTACATTTAAAAGTTTTTACATTTACATTACAAAAGTGTATTTGCATTTATACTTTTCTATGTTCATTTTATTTGTCTGGCATGTGCCAGCACGCGCCATGAGTTCTATTTATCTCGAATTAATCTTGATCTATTTGTACAATGATTACTCAAATGTAAATACGGCCCCGGGTCTTGAAAAAGTATCAATCTGAAGAACAGAACCAAAATTGTCAAGCTAAAAAGCAGCAGTCAGAAAATTCAGTCTGAGATTGAACCTTTTCCTTAACAAGAAAAATTTATTTAGCTGTTGATCGGGCCCCGAAGCTAAAATTGAAACCGCTCAGCGCTGATTAAAAGATCTGTGAAAAGAGTAATCTGTGTGACAGAAAGACTATGCTCCTGAGTAGTTAATTAATTCAGCGAGACAAATCATTTCAACAAATTCATCACAGTAATATAGATAGCCACAAGGTGACATTGCCTGGTGACAGGAGTGTAAACAGCCTTTTCAATTAGTTCCTCCTTAAGAATTGTTTACCTTTTAAATTTTTCTTGATGCCAGTGTTATTCTAAACATTGATTTTATACACATTTATATTCCTCAGATGACGTTAGAAAGTTGCATAAATTTGATTTAACACTCTTTTCTTACGGAAGTCGCAACATCAAAAATGCATCCGCAGAAACCAACTTAATTTTTCTTGAATAATTCTTGATAAATTATTCACCATTTTTGTTGTTGGATTTACCGAAGACTACAAAGATACTCATTGCAATAGTACCATTCGATGATCAGTGTGATTTTAAATTAGTAATTAAGCACATTAAAAGGGAAACGTATCTCGATTTGGAAAGACTGAGTTTTCAATTGATATTCGAAAGTGGAGATTCTAACTGAAATAATAGTTCATTCTACATCCAAAATCAATGTTTTTCTGAAAAAACTGCTTACATTTTACTGCAGCATTTTTAAATTTTCTTCATTGTTTATTATCTGATTACAGAACTTTTCATTTACTTCTTCATGAAAGACAACGCCATTAGTTTTCCCATCAAATTATCCATAGTGAATGCATCAGAGATCGGAGCCTAAAAGAAGGTGACCCCAAATGACAGTGACAGTACACAGACAAACTCACAGAACGAGAGAGTGAAACCGCTCAAGTGGTAAAGAATTCAGCCAGGAAATTGTGAGTTAGAATAGACAAACTTTTGGTGCTTAATTAAAATGCCTTCTCACGACTTATATAAAACGCAAATAATCCCTTTTGTTAAGAACTGCCGCTATTCGGATAAAACGAAAATAATCCCTGTTGTTAAGAGCTGCCGCTATTCGGATCATTTTATTGAATTTGTAGACTGTATTTACATTCAATTCATTAGCTCCAAACAAACCACCTACCTCATTACCTCAACAGTCATAAGTGCCTTTTCTTCTGATAAAACAAAACAAATCGTGATCCTAACCAAAAACGCCATTGACAAACTTGGCTTAGAAGTAAATGACCCCAAAAACTTGCGACAAAAAGTTCGTGAATTTCCTAAACTTGGACTTCTCATGACCCATGGCTATGACATTGATTTAGATGACTTTGAAACTCCCCTCATCGTAATTTCAAAATAATTGCCCTAAAAATAACCAAGCGCTCCCAACTCGTTGAGATCATTACCTTTAATTTCATTCAGTGCAGTTTTAAAATTATAAACTAAGATGGCCACTAACGCCATAATAACAGTAGAACCCTATAGCGGAGCCGAAAATCAAAGTTGCGGCAATTCGAGAACCTTTTGCAAGGTTTCATCGGTGTCGAGAAGAATCCCCCTTAATCAGCAATTGAACTTAATACAACTTCACTTGCGAAACGCAGCGTTGCGATATTTTCAAAAGTTGCCCGAATCAACCAGAAAGGATCTCGAACGAAGTCTCATAGCACTCGGAGACCACTTTTCCTACCGAGATTTTCAAGAAGGCCATGTTCTTAAATTAGAACATCTACGATTTGATCCAAAAACCGACAGTTCCAAAAACTTCCTGGTGAAACCAAAGCAAAACGGACCTTTCCAACGCTAAATCTGCCAGCTGTTGCAGCAATAGCGCCCCGGAGATGAAGGAGCAGGTGATAGAGGAGTGAAGGAGCAGATGATAGAGGAGAGCACGCACGATTCGACAGAAAAACAGCCGCTCCTGATAGATTACAATTCGAGCACCCTTTCCGAGGTTTCATCGGCGTCGCAAAAATCCCCGTTAATCAGCAACTGAACTTTATACGACTTAACTTACGAGACGCAGCGTTGCGATATTTTCAAACGTTGCCTGATGCAACCAGAAACGATCTCGAACTCAAGTCTCACAGCATTTTGACAATCCAGATCTTCAAGAGGTCCATCTTCATAGATTAGAACAGCTACGATTTGACCCAAAACCGAATGTCCCGAAAACTTCCCGGTGAATTTACAAGAAAAAGCACAACACCTACCCAAAGCCCTGTCTGCCAGCAGTTGCAGCATTAGCGAGTCCCGATGGGGGAACCAGTTGATAGAGAGCACGCAGGTTTTGACGGAGAAACAGCCACACGAACTGCTCGATTACAAGCTGCGAAAGACAACAAAATGAGCAGGTAAAGCGAACTATTATTACAGCCTTGCTTGGCTTGCTTAGATCAAAACAAACAGAACGACCCCAGTCACGCCAGCGACCAATCCCTGCTCCACTGCTACACAACAGATGACAATCAGTGACTTGTGCAGAAAGGACGACTACCCTGAAGATGGATTCAATGAAATCAGCAATGGAGTTTGAGAACTTAATGAATTTTCTAAAATTAGACATCTGATGACCCGGATGCGCCGTAACAATGATATTGGAAGCTCCGTAACAGAATATAATCAGCTACTTCCTAGTCTAAGGAAAATTCTCGAAGACATCCGAGGATCTGGACTGAAATTGTCTCAAGAAAAGTGCCAAATAGCTTCAGTTAGTCAAATTTCGGAGTAGTTCAACTACAAATGAAATCACATCGGCACACGCTGAGAAAATTGATGAGTCATGGCTATGATGTTTTTAGATGACTTTGAAACTCCCCTTTTAATTTCGGAATATTTGACCTCAAAATATTAACCAATTACTCCCAACGCGTTCAGATCATTACCTTTATTTTCATTTAATGCAGTTCTAAAATTAGAAGAATCTAAGAAAGCCGCTAACGCCCAAATAACATTTTATCCCTATAGTGGAGCCGAAAATTAAACTTTGCCATTTTTACCAACTTTTCCGAGGTTTCATCGGTGTCGCAGCAATCCCCGTTAATCAGCAATCGAATTTTCTACAACTTCACTTACGAGAAGCAGCGTTGCGATATTTTCAAACGTCGACCGAAGCAACCAGAAACGATCTCGAACTATGTCTCACAGCACTTTGCCAATCCAGATTTTCAAGAGGTCCATCTTCATAAATTAGAACAGCTACGATTTGACCCAAAAACCGAATGTCCCGAAAACTTCCTGGTAAATTTACAAACAAAAGCACAACACGCCTACCCAACGCCATGTCTGCCAGCAGTTGCAGCTTCAGCGAGTCCCGGAGATGGGGGAGCAGGTAATAGAGCACGCACGTTTTGACGGAGAAAATTTCGCACGAACTGCTCGATTACAAGCTGTGGAGGACAACAAAATGAGCAGGTGAAGCGAATTAGTATTACAGCCTTGCCTGGCTGGCTTAGATCAGAACAAATGAAACGACCCCCCAGCCACGCCAGTGACCAATCTCTGCTCCACTGCTAGACAACAGATGACGATCAGTGACATGTGCGGAAAGGACGACTACCTTGATGATGGATTCAATGAAATCAACAGTAGTTTCTGAGAACTTGATGAAGGCGCTCTCTAAATTGAACCAGACGCAGGTTTCATTAGACAAAAAGCTGCGAGCAATTGATGACCGTATCACGGTGGCACAGATTAAAACAACAACACAGGCGTAACTTTTTTACCCCCCAAACACTTAATAGACAGGAAAAGTTCCCTGCGGCCCCCTACGTGCCTTGAAAAAACGATATGAGTCAAAATTCTCCAAATGCTTACAGGGGAAAGAACTTCAGAGGCCGAATACTCTTTAATAGAAACCAGAGACCCGGATTTCCACGCAATAATGCTCCAGTTTTGTATCCAAAAAACTTCACACCTCAGTCAAGTCCGAATGGCCAGCACCTCAATGCCTTTAAAAAGTTCAAGCGGAAAATTTTATATTTGTGGTTACCCAAACGACCGATCAAGTCAATGTTCTCAAAGAAGTAGACTTAATAATAGAGAATCCTCATTTCCGTTTTACCGCCAATCAAAAACAACTAAAACCACAATTAATGCCCAAAAGTTGAAAAAAGTTTCCAAAATCTATAGAGCCGTGTGCTTAATCATCTGATCTTTACAATAAAAACCTAGATATGAGATCATCCCTTCTCCCCTATGTCAATATTAGTTCGGTTACGGAGTAAGCCGTCGAGTGCTCTTTGAAACCGGCGCTTGTGCCAACGTCATAAGCAACAGACTACTTCAAGAAATGAAAGAAAACGACAAGAAGGCAGTCAAATTAAAGCAACCAGATTGCACTTCGGTCAAAATGGCTGGTGGGAAAACTATTGAGAATAGAGCAGCAGGCTGAAATCAATTTTAAACTTGCCACCAGGGTTTGTTGAAAACCTTCTTGTCCTCACTTCAACCAACTCAGTTATTCTGATTCTCAAAATTCCCATTTACACAAATAAAAAAGCACACAATTCAGCAAAACGAACAAAACTTCTTGGAATGCTTTTCACCGGAAAAAGTTGATCAATTTGAAAACAAAAGTAGAGGAATCACTCCGAATGAAATTCTGGTAAAAAACAGAAATTGCTTTAACTTCGAAGTACAGTAGGAAAGAATAATACTATAATACATTGTATGTCTCTGCCATAAACGTCACTGAACATCTAATCACAACCAATGGTTGAAAAGAGGTAGGTAGAGTCTCAATTCTTTCAGCCGAACAAGCCGTCCAATTGATACAAATTGACCCACAACTGATAGACTTAGCAAAATTGAGAAACAGA
This sequence comes from Convolutriloba macropyga, assembly GCF_964194025.1. Lineage (NCBI taxonomy): Eukaryota > Metazoa > Xenacoelomorpha > Acoela > Convolutidae > Convolutriloba > Convolutriloba macropyga. Next base: position 18,837,537 of record NC_134475.1, read on the forward strand.
GACGACTTTTTGCAGAATTGAATCAGCTTACCCAAGTCTTTACCCAACAAAAACAAGGCCAACCAAAGAGACCTCCACCAGATTACAGTAAACTTTGGTTTCCGACACCAAAAACTTGCGAGGACCCATGCAATTTGCCAATGTTGCAGCAGGAAATTTTTGAACAAATTTTAAATTTCCAAAAGGTGGAGGAAGTTGATCCACGAAGTAATGAGGAAGATCGTAAATTTTTTCTAAGCAATTTCAACTGGGAAAACTCCCCCATAGACGGAGAGCAAATCAGCGAATGTGAGGTCTTATTTGTTGAGTACTGTGACATTTTTGCCAAACACCGAGTGACGTTGGATACAACACGGAATTTAAAATTAAGCTAACCCCAGAGCATATTTTACCTGTATATGTACAACGACCACCAACGCCAATCCATCTATGTGACGAGCTGCATATTTAATTAGCACTGATGCACCACTATAGACATAACAACTTCGTTGCAGTGTAAAAACAGTAGTCCAATATTTGCTCAAAGAAGAGTCAGGCAAATTGAGAATTTTAATTGGTTTGAGAAGAGTTAATCAGTTACTTAAAAATGATTATCACAGCACGAACTTTCCGATTTCAAACACGGCAGAGGCAACAAGTCATTTTGCAGGGAAAATTTTGTTCTCAAATCTTGAAGTTTCATAAGCATATCAATTCGTACGGATAACAGACGACACTTCAATTCAAATTTAGCCTTCAAATGTCCATCAGGAACATAGGCGTACAAATGTTTAGCTCAGTGACTTTGTAAATCAATCACCGGATTTATTTCATTCATTCGCCATTTTCTAGAGCCTTGCTTCGCAGCTGGTGTATGCACTCAATTCATGGAAGATATTGGATGGTTGGATATGATGTTTTTTTTTCTGATTATAGCACTTTTTATCTACCTCTTCATGACAGACAGCGCCATTTTTTTATCCATCAAATTATCCGTAGTGATTGCATCAGAGATCGGAGCCTAAAAGAAGGTGAACTTCCCACAAAGTGACAGCACACAGTGACTTATACTCACAGCTGGAGAGAGTGAAACTGCTCAACTGGTAACGAAACCAACCGGAAAATTGAGTTAGAATAGACAAACTTTTGGTGCTAAATTTAAAATGTCTTCTCACGACTTAAATAACACGCAGATAATCCCTGTTGTTAAGAACTGCCGCTATTCGGATCATTTTATTCAATATGTAGACTGTAATTACATGCAATTCATTAGCTCCAATCAAACCACCTCAGTACCTCAACAGTCATAAGTGCCTTTCTTTCTGATAAAACAAAACAAATCGTGATCCTAACCAAAAATGCGATTGACAAACTTGGCTTAGTAGTCTTTGACCCTAAAAACTAGCGACAAAAGTTCCGTGAATTTTCTAAAATTAGACATCTGATGACCCGGATGCGCCGTAACAATGATATTGGAAGCTCCGTAACAGAATATAATCAGCTACTTCCTAGTCTAAGGAAAATTCTCGAAGACATCCGAGGATCTGGACTGAAATTGTCTCAAGAAAAGTGCCAAATAGCTTCAGTTAGTCAAATTTCGGAGTAGTTCAACTACAAATGAAATCACATCGGCACACGCTGAGAAAATTGATGAGTCATGGCTATGATGTTTTTAGATGACTTTGAAACTCCCCTTTTAATTTCGGAATATTTGACCTCAAAATATTAACCAATTACTCCCAACGCGTTCAGATCATTACCTTTATTTTCATTTAATGCAGTTCTAAAATTAGAAGAATCTAAGAAAGCCGCTAACGCCCAAATAACATTTTATCCCTATAGTGGAGCCGAAAATTAAACTTTGCCATTTTTACCAACTTTTCCGAGGTTTCATCGGTGTCGCAGCAATCCCCGTTAATCAGCAATCGAATTTTCTACAACTTCACTTACGAGAAGCAGCGTTGCGATATTTTCAAACGTCGACCGAAGCAACCAGAAACGATCTCGAACTATGTCTCACAGCACTTTGCCAATCCAGATTTTCAAGAGGTCCATCTTCATAAATTAGAACAGCTACGATTTGACCCAAAAACCGAATGTCCCGAAAACTTCCTGGTAAATTTACAAACAAAAGCACAACACGCCTACCCAACGCCATGTCTGCCAGCAGTTGCAGCTTCAGCGAGTCCCGGAGATGGGGGAGCAGGTAATAGAGCACGCACGTTTTGACGGAGAAAATTTCGCACGAACTGCTCGATTACAAGCTGTGGAGGACAACAAAATGAGCAGGTGAAGCGAATTAGTATTACAGCCTTGCCTGGCTGGCTTAGATCAGAACAAATGAAACGACCCCCCAGCCACGCCAGTGACCAATCTCTGCTCCACTGCTAGACAACAGATGACGATCAGTGACATGTGCGGAAAGGACGACTACCTTGATGATGGATTCAATGAAATCAACAGTAGTTTCTGAGAACTTGATGAAGGCGCTCTCTAAATTGAACCAGACGCAAGTTTCATTGGACAAAAAGCTTAAAGATATTGATGACCGTATCATGGAAACAACAACACAGAGGCGTAACTTTTTCACCCCAGCAAACACTTAATAGACAGGAAAAATTCCCTGCGGCCCCCTACGTGCCTTGAAAAAACGATGAGTCAAAATTATCCAAATTCTTGCAGGAAAAATAACTTCAGAGGCCGAATCTTCTTTAATAGAAACCAGAGACCCCGATTTCCGACCAATAATGCTCGAGTTTTTTATCCAATAAACTTCACACCTCATTCACAGGTCCGAATGCCGAAAAACTTCACACCTCAGGCACAAGTCCGAGAAGTAGAACTAATAATACAGGAACCTCATTTCCATTTAACCGGCAATCAAAAAATTGATAAAGCCGCCCTTAATGCTCAAAAGTCGCAAACAGTTCCGAAAATCCAGAGAGCAGTCTACTAAACCATTTGGTCTTAGAATATAAACCAAAATATGAGATTATCCCTTCTCCCCTATGTCAAAGTTTAATCTGATAACGGATTAAGCCGTCGAGAGCTTATTGACACCCGCGCTTGTGCCAACGTTATAAGCAACAGACTACTTCAAGAAATCACTGAAACTGCCGTGTACTCAGTCAAATTGAGGCAACCAGATTGCACTTCAGTTAAATTGACTGGCCGACAACTAGTGAGAATAGAGCAGCAGGATGAAATCAAATTTACACTTGCCCACAGAGTTTGTTGAAAATGTTCTTGTCCTCTCTTCAACCAACTCAGTTATTCTTATTCTTGGTAACCCTTTCTTCTTCAAGCATAATGTTTTTATTAGTCCAAAACAAGGCCGTATCCACTTCACCGACCTGACAGTCCAAATTGAAATTAGGCCAGCAAATGATAAACGACGAGCTGTCCAATACAAGAAAATTTCCATTTTTGCAAAGAAAAAGCACACGGGTTCAGCCAAACAAACAAAATTCTTGTGATGCTTTTTACAGGACAAAGTTGATCAATTTGAAAACAAAATGGAGGAATCAACCCAAATGAAATTCTGGAAAAATAAACAGAAATTGCTTTAACTTCTTAGAAGTACAGTAGGAAAGAGTAATGCATTGTACGTCTCTGCCCTAAACGTGACTGAATATCCAATCACAATCAATATTCGAACAGTGGTAGACAGATGCTCATTTTCAGCCGACCAATTAATACAAACTGATCCCCAACTGATAGCATTTGCAATATCGAGAAACAAAGACGGTTTTTTTGCGGAATTGAAACAGCTTATCAAAGACTTTATCCAACAAAAACCTAAAAACAAGAGACCTTCACCAGAGAACAGTAAACTTTGGTTTCCGACACCAGAAACTTGCGAGAGCCCATGCAATTTGCCACTTACAACAGGAAATTTATGACCAAATTTTAAATTTCCAACAGCTGGAAGAATTTGATCCACGAAGTAATGTGGACGATCGTAAATTTTTTTGAAGCAAATTCAACTGGGAAAACTCCCCCATAAACTGGAGCAAATCAGCGAATGTGAGGTCTTATTTGTTGAGTACTGTGACATTTTTGCCAAACACCGAGTGACGTTGGATACAACACGGAATTTAAAATTAAGCTAACCACAGGGCATGTTTTAACAGTATATGCACAAGGACCATCAACGCCAGTCCATCTATGTGACGAGCTGCATATTTAGTTAGCACTGATGCACCACTATGGACTTATAACAACTTCGTTGCAGTGTAATTACATTAGTCCATTATTTGCTCACAGAAAAGAGTCAAGCAAATTGAGAATTTTAATCGGTTTGAACATATGCCTACAAATGGTTAGCTCAGGGACTTAGTAAATCAGTCACGGGATCTAGTTCAGTCATTCGCCATTTTCTAGACCCTTGTTTCGCAGCCGGTGTATGAACTCAATTCATGGAAGATATTGGATGATTGGAAATGATGTTTATTATCTGATTACAGCACTTTTTATCTACCTCTTCATGACAGACAGCGCCATTATTTTATCCATCAAATTAGCCATAGTGATTGCATCAGAGATCGGAGCCTAAAAGGTGAAGTTCCCAGAAAGTGACAGCACACTGTTACATATACTCACAGAAGGAGAGAGTGAAACTGCTCAATTGGTAACGAAATCAACCGGGAAATTGTGAGTTAAAATAGACAAACTTTTGGTGCTAAATTAAAATGCCTTCTGACGGTTTATAGAACACCCAAATACTCCCTGTTGTTAAGAACTGCCGCTTGAATAGGTAGACTGTATTTACATTCAATTCTTTAGCCCCCAAATAACCTCATTACCTGAACAGTCATAAGTGCCTTTGTATCTGATCAAACGAAACAAATCGTGATCCTAACCAAAATGCTATTGACAAACGTGCCTTAGTAGTTTTTGCCTCCCAAAACTTGCCTCGACAAAAGGCCCGTGAATTTTCTAAAATTAGACATCTCATGAACCGGATGCGCCGTAACGATGATATTGCAAGCGCCTGAACAGAATTTTATCAGCTACTTCCTATTCTAATGAAAATTCTCGAAGGCATCCGAAGATCTGGACTGAAATTGTCTCCAGAAAAGTGCGAAATAGCTTCACAGTTAGTCAAATTTCGAGGTAGTTCAACTACAAATGAAGGCATATCGCCACAAGCTGAGAAAATTCAAAAGTTTTTAAGGAAGATTACGATGCCGAAGACGACAAAGCAAGTTATAAGACTAATTGGCTTCGTCCAGTTCTTCAGAACTAATACCAGGTCTAGGTGAGCAGACCATCCGGTTTTACAAATTGTGACGTAAATGAGCCGACTTTGAAGCAAATGAATCGCATTATAAGGCATTAGAAACTATGATAAAGGATTTACTTGAAGAAACAGATGACGCCCAGATTGCTTAAGCCTGGCGTACAATTTGTCCTCCTCTGCGAGGCAATCTGCTACGGAGACGGATCTATGCTATAGTTGAAGACTTTGACAGGAAAACAGTCAAAAGAAAAGTTATTTTCCAGTGTTTTTCGGTTCACGAACTTATTACAACACAACAGCTTAAATTCTCCACTTATTACATAAAATTTTTATCGATCTATTTTGCACTTGACCAGTTTTCCCAATACATTCGGGCATCTAGCCACCCAGTCATTGTAATCACGGATAATCGAAGTTTTACGCACTTCTTCAATCGAAAAGAGTTCCTCCATCATTATGGAACTTCTCACGTGTACAAACGGATAAAGGAGCCAGCCTGTCCCTTAATTTAACAGACAAAATACCAGTTCGCGAAGTAAATGTTGAATCTGAAGCAAAATCACTTAACGTTTTGATTACGAATATCAATCAATTGAACAATGTCTTAGTATCAGAGATTATAGAGATCATCCTTTCACAATTACAGGAACTTGGACCTTTTGACGCGTATGTTTAACGAAAACGAGACAATGTAAATGAAATATATAGCCTCTTTAAGTTGACAAGTGCGGAAATTAATGCAATACAATATTTAAAGGTACAGCAAGGAATCGAGTGGAAACGCAATGGTTGAGGTAGCTCTTTGAGGTATGCTTCTAGAAGATTGAAAAAACACTCAAAACATTTTGACCGTTCAGAAGTTGAAATTAATACATTATACAGACAGTTCTTCGACGACAGAGGCAAAATAATATTCAAGCAATAGTGTCCGCCAAAGAATGTTTGGGAAGAGGTAATTTATAGATTACACAACTCGCCAACCGGAGGATATTTGGGAGTACTTCGAACAATTCAAAGAGTTCCAAAAAGGATTTTCACTGTTTTCACTGAACATTTCATCGATTTCATTAAAAACGGCATCACATGCTTAGAGCTCATGCAATCAACGAATGAACAATTACAGCCACCACTACAGCCTGTATCTTCACTACAGTCATATCCTGGAGAAATCGATTTAATTGAACAGAAAGCACTTCTCAAATTTGTTCTTAGACGAATTGATGTTTTTACAAAGTACTTATTCGCAAACGACTGACAAATGGTAATGTCGACATAGTTGCCAGAGAGTTTGTGAAGATTTTCTTCCAACATAGCTATTTTCAAGTACATAACAGTGATTTAGCAACAAACTTCACCTCAAAATAAATGGCTGAATTAACAAAGTTAGTGGAAATTAATTTCAAGCATGCATGCTGAAATACTCAGACAATTGGAGTAGTAGAAAGTTCAGTTGCATTACTTAAACGAATTTTAAAACTCAACTGAAATGAACAATGGAACGATTGGCACAGGTATGTACCGCTTGCAACTTTTATACTCAACACATCTTATCATTCTTCAATTATTTGTTGCCCAACAACTTTGATGGACGTGAACCTGTTAAGCCTCTTGATCTCCGCTTTTCTACTTGAGCAATGCATGCAGTTGAAGTCAATTCGAATTATGTTTCGCAGCGACAAGACGCAATGCTTCAAAATTTCGGCGAAGAGAAGCAGATCTTTAGATTCTTAACAGCGATACAGAAGCTAATATGATCAAAAAAGCTGAAGCGCAGCCACTCACACTGCGTTCTCAGTGCCTACCGCTAAACCCTTGGTTGACACGGCAAAATGTCTTTACCCACAACGCAGTACAAACATGGCATCAGATGATATATAGGATATTGACCCGTTGACGTTTGAAGTTGGATCCTTCATGAAGAACAACCAGAAATGAGCCGGAATCATTTGACGAGTATATCCCAATTTTATTAGATCGAGGGCAAAGTAGCGCATTTTCAGAGGCGATTTGCTGAACTCTAGAAGCTCTTTGGCACGTTGCGTATCAATCTACATGAATATGGGTAGATTCCTTGCTGGGTAAATCGCCTATAATTAATACGGCAAAGTCAAGAATTCGCGCAAGAACCGCTAATAGGTTGTTTTGATATCATTTTGATACGACTTTAAATCGGTATATCTTCAACTCAGTCGCGAAAGCAAACTTTTAATAAACCTATTCTTTACAAGATCTCATATGCTCTTCAAACACTACGATTCGTTATTTTAAAGCACAACATACGCTCGCTAAGTTAACCAAAAATCGGATTAGGTCTGGATCGACTTTCGAAAAAAATTGTTACAAATTATTGAAGTTCTTTTGGATGTCCCCGGAAAAACTTACCTACCTAATTACAGCACGGACCTTAATCAACAAAGTGAAGTTGTCAACTAACCTTTTGATGCACATAATTAAGTACAAAAGAGCCCAAAATATTGTCAAAAATTCAAAAATACCGGAAATGTCAAATGTGCACTTGGTTTATTCGCAATGTATCCAACGAAAATCAAATTTAGATGAAATAAACTACACCCAAAGCCTTAACATATGTTGCCAATGATGCTGAAAAGCCACAAACTTGCGAAGTTTACGTCGTTTAGGAGAAAATCGAACTTTTTCTCAAAAATGGTCAGAAATTGATGTTATGAAACTGACCCTCAAAAATGGCGAAGTTAGAGCTCCAAAGAAGACCCACAGACGCCCGAATACATTTTTGTGGCCCCTATTGAAACAAACCAGTGCTCAGGTGCCCTAGGAATGAGCCTAGGCCAATTGATTCAAATTGAGACATGAAATCACTGAGCTGAAACCATCAAAAAAAATGCAGAAAATATCGTCAAAAACAGTCAGCGTCTAAATTATCACAATCGGGAAAAAATAGCCTCATGTTCATTAATGCAGTTTTCATAACAATAAAACTAAATGCCAAAACCAGTCCTGGGAGCCCCCAAGGGTGCGAAATACGACTTCGTACTCCATGTCACCTTTCCAACGGTGAAGCCATAGACCAGTCTAAACACCGGGAGAAAAATGTATTGACCCTATCAGGACCAAATTGTTGCGATGAAACTCAAAAATACTATCAAGTGATGGACTAGGATTTTTTGTATTGGATTGAATGAAATCACTTAATACAGTTATAAATATAAGTTGGAAAAATCAGAAAACCACCAAAATTAACAAATTTACAAAAACTTTTTTACTACTTTAAACGTCAAATGTTCGCAAAGAAACCATAATGGCCACACCTACTTTTTGAAAAAAAACGGTTTTAAGCGACAATTTTCATGTGATATTTGAGAGCGAAACTAGATAAAAAAGTAACTTAATACAGAAGAAAAACGTACATTCTGAGGTCTCCCAAGTGAAGGAACCCCTCTACAGAAAAACGACAACTACAACGGAGAAGCTATTGCTATGCCAGATCAAACAACTGAGGGAAAACTTCGATTGTTTTCAAAGTCGAGGTATCGGGAAAAAGAAGTACGCTTGCATTAAGGCCCGGAACAACAACAGAAATTAACTCATGTAACACTTCACAACAAACTGAAGTCAAAACCTTATTTGCTTGCTTGTTAAAATACTATTATATTAGGCAAAACAATAAGTGTGCAGGCAACTAAACAAACACAAATTCTTGAAAGCGCACAAATCTATTGAAACGAATTGCCGAAGGAAAGAATAAAGATAATAACTTTGTTGTTAGTATTCATCAAAGTTTTCCAACACCTCATCTGACCATTGCCTATGCTCATCGGGCGTTGCATCTTTCAGCTTGGGTCAGAGTCTGCTGATGCCTTCAAGCCAAGACGTGCTGTCATCCGACTTCGTTTTGCACTATACGCAAACTTTGACTGAACATTACCCAAACTTTTAATCAGATCGTAATAACACCGAACAAAATTTTGCAGTGCACCGTAGAATTATGTTCTGGGTACGTAGTGGGGAAGCTATCATTGCCCTTCAATTTTGATAAATAATCACGGTAATCACGAATCTTAAATAATCTTATCAGTTTTCGGAAACCGTGTTTTTTTCAATCCACTGTAAATCCGAGTACACTTTATGCCAACAGAAAAATTATCAAATAGACGACGGCCACGGCACGGTCTTCAACGCGAATGTCTATACCCCCGTAACCAGACACAAGGGACCAAATTTGTTTATTTTTATCATCAAATATTGGTTTAGTAAAAACGCAGTGAACCGCAATTGAAGGTTTTATAATGAAGTCTCCGCAAATGAAGTCTCCAGGCTCAGATAAATGATGAAAGCGGTTCTGTAACTAATTATCAAATTTTCGGGAAATCTTACTTCGCCAGACTATCGGAAACGGTGCATTTTGTCAAGTGAGTCCAGATCTGTAGCATATAATAACTTGGCCGCTGATGCTGAACAAGCAATTTAACCATAACTGACCCGAAATTACAGATGCCATGGACTCCCCCCATTCGATGTGTGGAGGCGTAAACCAGTAGCCCCATAGTGCTAGAGCAGCTATTTTATAAACATTGAAGCCAAGCTTTTCACTGAAATCCCAGGTCTTCTGATCGGCTATTACTGAAATCCAAACTCATCAAATTTTCCTGTGATCAAGGCATGCTCAAAAATAGCTTCAGTTTTCTGCTCATTCGAATTATTCATGTTAACTGAAAAGTAAACGAGCAATGTCCAACATGCAAGCTAGTGAACACACACATGCAAAATGTTAAGATTAAATGAGTTAAGACACGTGCCTAATTGAACATACATAATAAATACACACAATGTGCGCACGTTTTGATCTCCTGAGCTGGTTAAAATTGAAAAACTATTCGGCCAGGCTATGCATCCAGGCAACTGTAAGCCGCCTAATAAAAACAAGCAATCTAACGTGATTTGTGAAATGAGAAGGCAGTATTAATGAATTGAACACATAAGCTTCAATATATTATCCTATAAGTAATTAGTAAGACTCAGCAATCAGTTTCATCACAGAAGCAGTCATGAAATTTGTGCAATCTTAATACAAGTAATTTTTGTATTCTGATCGGTACAATCGCACACAATTTTTTTCAAAGCAATCGCAGAAAAATCTCCACCCAGGTAGATTCCCAGCAACAGCATCAAAATAGGTCCTCGCTCTTCGACTGAAAACTAACCCTACTGCGAGTCTCAGAATCAAGGACAAAACAAATTTTCAATAACCCAAGCAATACGCCATTATTATGTACAACACCATCATTTGGGCCGCTGTCCGCAATTATTTTTTGACCTCGGACACAGGTATAACCGTCTTGATCCGAACTGCAAATTTTGCAAAATGTGCCATTTGAACAACTTGTCAATACAGAATTTTGCACGGTGACATTGAAACACATTACGGTTGATCTGAAGAACTTCAATACCTACTTGCTTAGCATTATTGGCCGCAAGTGGTGCAACCTCGACACGTACAGCTGGGAAAAACTGTTTGTTTACAAACCATACATCAAGATCAAAATTGAAAACCAAACTATGAAATTCTGGCGCAAGTATTTACCATAAAATGAACAGCATCTTAGTATAGCATTGTCAACAATTGAAATAAATATTAGTAGAACAACACAGCAGGTTTCTATTGAATATCACTTGATTTGAATTTCGCCTTACAGTAAACTTTACTTCTCGCACGATGAAAACACCAATTTGTTCATTTCTTTTCTTCTTAGTTTCTGAAGTTATCAATAAAAAGACACCAACCATATATGAGGTGCTTAGAAAAGGAATTCTTTTTCACAGAGAATCACAGATTCTACTCGCAGAAAAATCTGTTAACGTTGAAGACATGTTGGAAGAACTAGCAACTATGTAGACGGAACAGTCAATTTTAGTCCCAGTTTTTTCTCAGAGCCTTTTGATTAGTCTAACAAGACTTTTAACTTAGATTGGATGCTCTAAAAATCACCAATGAAACAAATCAGCAGAAAATGAGGTGAAACACATGCATAACATCACCCCAAGATGAAGAAAATGGACAAAGAAAGAGATAAAAAGGTGCACTAGCAGCCGTAGTTGCTGGAATAGCACTCTCTGGATCTCTCGGAATCTCAATGGCTAGTTCAGAAGGAGGGGGAGTAACCGATTTGTTTGGAAAATGCCAAAATTACGGACATAAACGTGCAAAAAACATTGCACGTTTTAACGATTTCGCATCAGTTCTTTCCGTTTATATACTCGAAATTGAGACAGAGAGCAATGAAACATTTTCAAATGAAATTGCTAAAATCTCGGAAATTCATCAAGAAACGCAAGATAAATTATAAACTGGAAAGTAATACAGGATTAATTTGACATTTTCGAGAAAAGATTCCATCTTCGAGATTGTACACAATTGCTTTTCTCAAATCATCAATTAAACTTTAATTTCGATACTGTAGCATCATTGTTATTTAATTTTTTTACCCCGACATCAAAAGTTAACCGTTCAGCTTTATATGACTCTTGTATAAGTTTGTTAAACTCCATACCCATCTTGTTGGATAAACGATTACCCATGTCTTCACTATCCCGCGAATCATTACTAGCAGTCCCAGATTCAGTTCATGATAGCCAGAAACATTCAATTGATCGTTTGTCATTGACAATACCTATGAAAGATCTTATGTCATACTATGATGCCAAACTTGTTTACGAAATTGCCACCGTTGAACAAGGATTACTTTTGACTCCCTATTGCATCTCGTCAAACTTCATTCCACGCGTGCAGTGCTCACGTCAACACAGTGCCCCAATGGGATCCCAAAGAAACGCTTCAATCTATCTTCAACAAAGAACCATTTCTTGCAATTTCGCAGGATTCCATGGAAGCGACTACGCTGACCAAACAAAAACTTGATAATTGTCAGTATGCCAATTGTCAGTTGTTGCACTATCAGTATGCCAAACAAATAATTTTTGCTTCCAATATCTTAAACTGCCAAAAATCTCGGTTACGGGATTTGGCTAATCATGAGCGCAAAACCATTTACATGGAGAGAATACCATTTGAACAATGCCTCGTTGCCGACAAGCGTAGATAAGTAATGATGTCGTCGCTGTACAATAATTGTACAATCTGGAATCCAATTGATTAGCAGAAACCTTAAAATCCGACCGGACCTCTCGGGTTGCCAAACAATTGCAGCCACTCGGATTGACGTTGAACTTGCTGATGCTTTCCAACATTTAATGTAATCACTGCCTGAAATTGAGAAACTCCCTTCTTGCACGTCAAATACAGTTGCCAATATTGAATTGTACCAACTGTTAACAGTAAAATTGATTAATACAACTGCTTCTCTTAAACACGCTGATTTAGACTAAATAGCAGCACCTTCGGTCAACAAAATGCAACTTCTGAAACCGTCTCTCGATAAATTAGAATGTTTTGTTCCGATGAAGCTTTCCCTTTCTCTGACAACTGCAGTCTTCATTGGAAACCTCCTCCTTCACATTTTGGTTATGTACCTTCATCACAAAGTTAAATTCTTCCAGCGAATTACACCAAACTTTATGAAATTTTCAGCTGGAAAAATACCTCTAAAACCAGTAGTTTTAGTTGCTAATAATGAACTTGCTAAAATACAATCCATTGATCATAAATTGAAAAACCCCATGACGATTATAGGAGAGACGCATATCGATAACGAAGTGAACGACCGAATCCTCAATCTTGAAGACAGAATCGAAAACCTCAATTCCGCATCAAAACAATTTTGATCTCTCAATCGATCTAAACCGACTGGCTCAATTTCTTCCCATGCGAACCTTACATATCTACAGAATCTGAATACGGAGTACACTCAAGAGGACGAAAATACAAAACCAAAGGGTGGCTCCTTAACATTTTTTATCTTTGTACTCTTTATGACTACATATTTCTAAAACGTGGGTAGTGTAACATCCTAAAGTACGTTTCAAATACTAATGGATTTATTTCCCTCCTTTTTTACTGACTTTACTGACCCTCCTACTTTCACTCGTTTTATTTAGTGCTATATCTGCTATAATCTCATGGCCATATATAGACTTGAATTTTCTCCCTTAAGATGAGAAAATGTATATTTACTTTAATAACATCCTGTGAACTTTCTCAAATATATTTGCTATAAAAAGCACTTAGTTATCTTTTGATATTTGATTTACCCCAAAACGCAGAAATTTGTGATAGTGCTAACCGGTATCTGTCATTACATTGTACACTCTTCTATGTTCATTTTATTTGTCCTGAACGTGCAAGCACGTGTCAGGAGTTCTATTTATCTTGAGTTAATCTTGATGTATTTGTACACGGCCCCCGGGTCTTGAAAAAGTATTAATCTGAAGAACACAACCACAATGGTTAAGCTGAAAATCAGCAGTCAGAAAATTCAGCCTTAGATTGAAAACTTTTCTTCAACTAGAAACTTATTTAGCTGTCGGCACTGCTCCGAAGTTAAAATAGAAGCCGCTCAGGCCCTGAGTAAAATATCCTTGAAAAGAAGAATTTTTGTGACAGAAGGACTATGCTACTGAGTAGTTGATTAATTCAGCGAGAAACATCGCTTCAACAAATTCATTACAGTAATATAGATGACCACAAGGTCACATAACATGCGCTCTTGTCATTTCTTTGTACAAGGAATTTCCTGTTCCAATCGCAATCTTGGTGATGGGAATCAACGGCCTTTTTCGGCAATCTGCCTGGTATGTTTCAATTTTTGTCCTTCCTTGTCCTTGTCACTTTTGTTCCTTGTCACTTAGTCTTTTTGAAGACATGTTTCATTGGCCCTCCGATGAGCTGTATTGAATTATTTAATTAGTTTCGATCCTTACACAACCATGTTTTTAATGATCTTACACAACTTATTTTGAAAAAAAAACTGATTAAATGAAATTGAAGCCCTTCCTTGCACTCAGTTTGTAGCTAATTTTCAATAATTTAAATTTTATCATTTCTTGTCGTCTTTGTAAAAAATGGTCATTTTGAACCCACTCGTTATTGACAGTTCCCATTGCCTTCATGGTCGGATCAGACTGAATCTATTTTAGAATCCCAGTTTTTAGCAGTTTTTTTTACTTTTAGAACATGCATTATTACGTTGTCACTTGGTTGTAATAATGAAAGGTGTTTTTTTATATATATTCCATTGTTAGATAAATTTTCGTTCTACAGATTTTAATTTTCAGTTAAAATTTCAATGACATTTAGTTTTATTTGAAAAAGACGTTTTAATTTTTTAACGTTTGAGTTAAAAAAAGACTGTTTTATAATTTTGTCAAATTCATTACCTGTTATCCTTTTTTCAGTTTGTTTCTCATTTGGTTTTCTACAATGGTGATATTTGTTTACGTTCACGTGATGTAGACATTTTTTTATTAAGATACAGTTTTTTGTTTGAATGACTTTGAAAATGGTCTTATATATTGGGGAAGGGGGTATTTTCAGATTTTAAAATCTCTTCAAATATGACTTCAAATATCTTTTCAAATCAGCTTTTGTTCATTCCTCCATGCAGGTTTTAGATGAGTTTTTTTGTGACATCAATTTTGGCTCTCATTACGGTAAGTCTTTTGTTCGTGCAAATTAATACTTTTTGTTCACACATGACATACCTGACTGAAAAGTGATTTTTCCTCGATGTCAAAAATAAGCTTTCAATTGAGATGATGGCAAATTTTAGGAAACTAATATCTCAACCCTGGTTCATCTTTTTGAAAAGTAAACATAGCTGGAAGATGACCAGAAAACTTATTCTTATTAAGTTATTTCTAAAAGCAAGTAACCTTCATTTAGATTGGAACGCTCTAATCGAAGGTTATTTCAGGGCTTGTAAAAATATCGCTTAAGTATAAATAAGTTTAAAGTATTACAAGGTTATGGCAAAAATGTTTGTTCTCAGTTTCTTAGATAGTCTTTTTTTGGCTTTGCGTGACTACAGGCTACGAAGCTATCGCAGCTATTTTGACTATCTTCCAGCTATGTTCCTCTTTCCCATGGAAAAGTGTTGAGATGGATCCTTTACTTAAATGCTCGTAGTGCATTATGCAACGCCGGATTCGCGCACATAAGTGAAATAACTGACGATTGCTTGTGTTTTATGGTATCTTTTCTGCGTTAAGAATAAAACGTTGCATTTTATTTTATGTTTTATGCAAGCAGAGCGGAATTGAGTTTGTTGGTTTGCAGGTCACTGCCTTTTTCGCTGCTAGTAGCCGGTATGGTACTCCCGAGGAGCTGAAGGAACTCATAGACACAGCGCATAGTCTCAAATTGGTTGTCCTTCTGGACGTTGTTCACAGTCACGCTGCCAAAAATACTTTAGACGGGTTGAACATGTTCGATGGAACGGACAGCTGCTTTTTCCACTCAGGTCCCAGAGGCAATCATAATCTATGGGACAGCCGTCTGTTTGACTACAGACATTGGGAAACCCGAAGGTAAGAGTTGTGATTAATTGCAGTAAGAATTGTGATTAATTGATCGCGAACGAAGTTTGAAGCAATTTATTGTTTTGTCTGTCTGACCGATTTGACTTTTCGAGTGACTTATCTAAATTGCTCTGTCATTCAGAATTTAAGGAAGTAAACTCAATTGGCGAGTTTACCACTAGTATTGAAATAAAAGGTTAAAACAAAAATTGGTTTGATTTGTTACTCTAAATCTTACTAGTGATCTATATAAGCTATAGCATCATTCGTAAACCTATTGTAAATGATTATCACTTAGTAAACCTATTGCACCGCTACTGCCCCTACCTCTGCTCAAGCAGATTACAATAGAATAGAGCGACGTCAGTCTTTCGAGAGCAATTCGAGCGACATTTGTCGATTGTGTTAATTTATGTTGCTGATCAACAATTCAAAGGGCAATGCGTGGATCTTTTAGTTACGAGAAAAATACAATTCAATAATTTGCTGTAATTCTAAAACGTATATGACAAAAGGGTCATTTACTGTAGGTTCTTGCTATCTAATCTTGCCATGTGGATGGAGGTGTACAAGTTCGATGGGTTCCGATTTGACGGAGTAACTTCAATGCTCTATCATCATCATGGAATTGGAACAGGTACGTTCAAAAGAAAAGTTTGAAAAGATTTAAACTAATCGATCGTTATTAGTTTAAAACAGTATGTTGAAAAAAGGCTTGGAGAAATGTTCAATAAGATAAAATAGTTCAAGTGAAAGCTTCTAAAAATATTGAAGAAATGCAAAGAATTGAATGGCTAAAGAGTCTAAAACCTTTTATGTTACCAAGGCTTCAGAAACGTTTACGAATATTTACAAGTATAATCCAAGTGATGCGATCCGTAGCAAATCAGTGTGTGTTAACTAAGTATACGTTTTGCAGGGTTCAGTGGGGATTACGGTGAGTATTTTGGAATGCAAGTGGACACAGATGCCCTTGTGTATATGATGCTAGCCAGTCACCTGGTGAAGAAGTATCTGAAGCCCGATGCAATCATGATAGCAGAGGATGTGTCAGGAATGCCAGCTCTATGCAGGTAATGGTAGAGCTAAATACTTCCGAAAAATATGACTCCGAAGGAGTCGCTCAATTAGCTAGCAGAGCGAGAAGTATTGGAACCTTAATTAATGAATTTCAAATCTGAAAACGCTGCATCACTGCTAGAATTATAGCTACCAGTTACGCCAGCAGTTTTTCTATCCCTCTAACAGTCATCAGAAAGGTATGGATATGGAAGCGTATGAAAAGTGGGGAGGCTGTGGGGGATTTAATTTTTTAATTTGCCGTGATACCTGTTGTAATGCAGGGAAGTGGAGGAGGGTGGTTTGGGATTCGACTACCGTCTGGCGATGGCTATCCCGGACATGTGGATTAAACTGCTGAAGGAAAAGAAGGATGACGAGTGGGACATGGGGAACATATGCCACGTGCTCACAAACAGAAGACACAAGGAGAAGTGCATTGGGTATGCAGAGTCACATGACCAGGCACTAGGTATGCTACTCCTGTTTCTACTTTCCCATCTACTAAGGAGGTTCACCGTCTAGTCCTTTCATTACCTTGCTCTTAGTCGGCGCATGTATACTAAACGTCAAAACTAAATTACCGCCTCCTAGTTTTACGAAGTAAAAGTTCAATTTTGGATGCAACATTACTCAATCTTATCAAATTTCAAACACATTTTCTGCGCCTTTAACCCCCTAGGCTAGCGCTGTTGCCTAGTTATAAAATTCAGATATTGCGTAACGGTAACTTACCAAATGCACCAATGTAAAGCTGACAAACTTATTCCAAGTTTCATTGTTAAAAGAAAGTTGTCTCAAAATGTGATGTTTTCACGTTTGTTCAACCATTATTAAGCTTGCATTTGCGTACAACGTCAAATTACCGTTGCATATTATCAGAGTTTCATAATTAGGCAAAAGCACCAGACTAGGGGATCGATGGATGGTATAAAAATTGTTTTCAAAAATTGATTAAGATGAGTAATATTGCGTCAATAATCGAATTTATCGAAAAACTAGGGGGTGCTAACTTACTTTGACGTTCAGCATTTTATTAATTGCTCTCAAACAAAGTTTATAGCAATTTTATCAGTCCTGTGGTCTTTTTACGACTCGAAGAAGAGTATTGAAATTCTACAGGTTTTTTTTAGTTTACGCAAGTTGTTCATGAATTGAACTTTTGACTGTTGTTTTCGAATATTGAGTTCTGTTTTCGAACATTGCAATTTAACAGTAGCATAGATATTAAAAACTTCTGGTATTACTCAAGGTGAAAAGTTCATGGTGCGAAGTTTTTTTCCCATAACAGTCTCTTCTCTCTATTCAAACTACAGACACTGCCCACCTACCTCCCTTCTACGCCCACGTACCCCCCCCCGCACCTAACCACCCCCCACACACTTAATCCCCCGCGTGCCCCTCAACCTACCTCCCCCAAGCCTACCCAGACTCCTAAACTAAAAGCTGTGTCATTTTTGAAAGCCATCTCTAAAATTTCATTAGGCTTTTAATTTTTTCGTTATTTTTTGTTTGATATTTTGGTTAGATTATTTTGATGCAAGGTCGGGTTAGTACTTAAATTGCACGACTCTTCGAGTCGTTTCCCGTATTCTACTGGCTATGTTTTTTATGCAAACTTTTAGTTCGACCGATTTGGCTTCTCGTGTGACTTTTGCGCCCTTGACTTTTTCGTTTTGCATGATTTAAAATTCTCTCATTCACATTTTAAGCAGCTGAACTCAAGTGTCGGCAGTTCATTACTGAAATTCGACTGAAAGGTGCTCGGAAATTGTTGTAGTTTTTACAATCCAGAGAATTTGGATTGTATTGGTGCGCTGTGTTTTTGTTAAGATGCTTTCCCACATTTTTCTATGACTTTGATCGTTCAAAACGGGATAAACAGGTAAAGCCCTGCGGGCATTAAGTTTAATTAGAGGCCCCAAGTGGCTTTTGATAATTCTTAAAGTGCGTAGAGTGGGTCAGCTGCTGGGATGAACCTAATTGGAGGTTAAATGGTCTATTTTAGAAATTTTTGAGCTGAAATTGGTGCAATTTTTCATGTTTTTTTTATTTTTTCGAGTTTTTGTTTGATTAGTCTTAGGTTGAAGTTTTTAAAAGTTGACGAAGGTGTTTTACGAGAATAAATTTTACTTGTTATGGCCATTTTATGAGCTAAATGGTTTAGTACTGCAAACACAAACAGACAGAATTATCACATTTTTTCAAGTTTTTTTTTGAAAATTTTGGCCATTTCCAGACTCAGGGTCCAGGGAATCTCCTTTAAGATTTACGAATAGGGCGCTAGTTTCCAATAACAATGGAATGGTTTTTAACATTTTAATCGAACGAAGTTCTATTTTTAATAAATTTTTTTTATAGCTGCGAAGCTGTAAGCTGAGCGTAGCTATATTGCGGTGCTCTTGGTTTTTTACAATTCAAAGAATTTGAATTGTATTGGTGGGCTGTGTTTTTTTTTTAAGATGTGTTCACACATTTTTCAATGACTTCGATCTTTCAAAACGGGATAAACAGGTAAAGCCCAGCGGGCATTAAGTTTCATTAGAGGCCCAAAGCGGGCTTTAATAGTCCTTCAAGTGCGTATTGTGGTGCAGCTGCTAGGATGGCCATAATTTAAGGTTAAAAGGTCATTTTTAGGAGTTTTTCGGCTCAAAAAGTTGCAATTTTCTGATTTTTTTTGAGATTTTCGTTGATTAGTCTTAGATTGAAGTTTTTAAAAGCTGATGAAGGCCTTTCGCGAGACAAAATTGCTTGTTATGACCATTTTATGAGCCATATGTCGTAGTACTACAAACACAAACACACTAAATTATACTAATTTTTTTCAATTTTTTCAGGTTTTTTGAAAATTTCTTGTCATTTTTTGAGTTTTTTTAGCCCTAGGTGTCACGAAACCTCCTCTAGAGTTTGATAAAGGGTTTGATGGGATTACTGCACAGTTTTTAGTGGTAATGGAACGATTTCCAACTTTTTGATATCATGAATTTTCGCATTTTATGACAAAAGTTGCAAATTTTTCATGTTTTTTGACATATTTATTGTCATCATTCAAGTTGTTTCAGTCCCAGGGGCAAGAAAACCTCATTAGGGGTTGGATAATAAGTTACTGAAAATTTTTAAGGTAACATGGAATAGGTTTCAGTTTTTGAATATCACAAATTTTAGCAATAAGATCTGCAATTTTTTTAATGTTTGCAAAAGTTTTTTCAGTTTTTGATATTCGTCCATTCTCAAGTGCAAGAAAACCTATTCCACGTTCTGATAAAAAGTTACTCTATGGTTTTAGTTTCAATGGATTTGCTTTCAACAATTTAACCTTTCGACTTTTATAAATTTTTTGATCTATGAGCCAATGAGTTTTTTAAAGCTTGGAATTGGGTTACTGGATAGCCTCAAGAAATGATTCTCACAGAAATGAAAACACAGAAATGATTCTGAAGATATTTATATCACGTTTTTCAGCAACATTTCCTTATCCCAATTTGCAATTGATTTCTTTCTTAAATTTTTTGATCATTTTCGAGTTAATCGATCTTCAAGGGTCAATGAATTTTTTCCAGGTCTTGCAGATATAATACTGGACCGATTTTGGAAAAAAAATTGGTTTTGAACATTTTTTGTAATAGGTGTTTTTAAAGGGAAAAAGATTTGCCTTAGGTTTAAAAGCTTCAAGAGTTTTAGCAATGAGTTTGTTTTTGTTTGGTTTTGATTCTTTTAGTTTCTCAATCCTTTGATGATTTTTGTGTTCTGGCTGGCATTGTTCAATTGATCTGCTGGTCCGGTAGGGTACGTCTGAGTTTTTCATTCAATTCTTTGAATTGTATTTCAGGACTTGTCCTGCTATGTTTTTTTGTTTCGTCTGACGCTCTTTTTTCGTTTTACATTTGTTCACACAGCAAAGCTGAAAAAGTCAAATTTTCTGAATGACTTCTTCCTCTCGCTAACGGTTATTTTATTAAGTGTCTATAGTGGTATATAATAACCTGTATTGACGTCACTTGAATCCCCCACAGGGATTTTAGTACCCTTCCTCAACTGAAGCAGGCTGATATAGGTTAGAGTTCCCGCTAGTTGTTCAAGAGCAATTCTTTCTACGTTAATCGGTTGTTTTAAATTGTTTTTACAATGAAACTCAAACTCAGGTATGTACCATTAGTTGTTCTTGTTCAGGTACCGATATAAGTTGTTTCAAATTTTGAATAAATAGACGAAAGTTTGTTTGTCGTTTCGAACAAATTCAATTTTACAGATTTTCATGTAAAGTTTTTTGCTTATTTTTTTAATACTTATTAAATTATTATTGCTCCGCTATACTTTTTTAAAACTCGTTTTACGTTTTGTTCTCGTTTTTTTGTTTTACTTAAGTCACAATTTTCACGTTTGGTTTCTGAATTAGCTCTATCTGTTTCAACTGATTAGAGAATGTTTCACGAATACGTTTAAGTTCAAATACCGAAATGAAATGAATGAGAATAAACCAATCTATCCAGACACCTGAACTAAAAGCTGTGTCATTTTTTAAAACCATGTCTAGATTCATTATGCTAATAATTTTTCCGTTTTCTTTCCTTTGATATTTCTTTTAGCCGAGTTTGGTTAATAATTATATTGCACGACTACATTTTCAATTCGATTTTTCGCTTGAACGAATTTTCCTCTGACCCATTTGACTTTTCGTCCTTAAAAATGGGATGAACAGGGAGGGGGCATTAATTTCTCTTAGAGCCCTAAACCTTTCTTTTCTCTGAGAATGCAATTCACCAAAAATTGTTTTGAGGAGACAATAAAAGGTGAAAGTGCCCCCCCCCCCCTAATTACACCCCCCCTCCCATTAATTACACCCCCCCCCACGCACACACACCGGTCAACCCCCCTTAATGCTGGCATCTGTAAGCCCCAGCTGGCTACTGACGAAGCCAACCGCTAGCCGGTCCTTTGAGAGCAAGTTGTCCGACGTTAGTCGGTTACGTTTACAATGCCTACTTCGCCCGTGCTTATAAGGTTTATTCAAGTAACACGAAAACTGAGACAGGCCTTGTATAATGTACACCCTGAGGTTCTTAAGGGAGAAAATCTCCTTTGCTAATTCCTGTAGCAAAGTTAGTACTATTTCAAATTAATGCTTTCGTATACTTTGTGCCGAAAGGAACTTATCAAGTAGTGAACATTTTACAACCACTAGACGACAGTTCGTTGGCATAATATTAGCTCAAATAACGTTGCAGATACGTAAATAAAATAGAGCTCAAGTAATTTTTAGTTGGTGACAAGACACTATCATTTTGGCTTATGGACAAGGAGATGTACACTTCGATGTCTACTATGTCTCCTCGCAACCTCATCCTGGACAGGGGTATGGCCCTGCACAAGATGATCAGGCTCATCTCACACGCACTGGGTGGAGAGGGATACCTGAACTTCATCGGGAATGAGTTCGGACATCCTGAATGGCTCGACTTCCCAAGGGAGGGAAACGGATTCAGTTATCACTACGCAAGGTGAGCGCAGATAATTTTCAAAACTAGTTGCTAGGTAGGAGCAAAGCAAAACAAATTGGATAATAGCAAAATATTCTAATTGATAGCCGCGGCAGCAATTCAGGCGGCTATTAAAGCGCTCCTAATTTTTTTTATACAATTCAAAGAATTTGAATTGTATTGGGGCGCTGTCTTTTTTTATTAAAAGCCGCGTCCTCAATTCCAGGAGGCTATTATAGCGCTCCTAAATTTTTAATAGCCGCGTCCTCAATTCCAGGCGGCTATTATAGCGCTTCTATTTTTTTTTTACAATTCAATGAATTTGAATTGTATTGGGGCGCTGTTTTTTTAAGATCTGTTCACACATTTTCATGATTTTTGAAGTCAAATTGGAGTAGTGATTTTGGTCACGCCGAAACAAGAAATGGAGCGAAAAAGCGAGTGTTTTTGCGGCGTGAATATTTTTGCCCTAATTTTAAAGTAGAGTGAGAAAACGGTGTTTGAACAAAAATTCGCTTTCTCGCTAGTGGTTTTTTTTTTGTTCACTTGCGGAAATTTTCACTTTGATTTTTACTGTTTTTCCCATTTTTTGAATTGGATTTTTTTTCTAAATGGTTTTCCCAATCCATTCATAGTCCGTTTTAGTGAAGATTCTTTGAATTGTATGTCAAGACTTTTCCTGCTATGTTTTTTTCAAGATCTGTTCGCACATTTTCATGATTTTGAAGTCAATTGCTGTAGTGATTTTGGTCACGCCGAAACAGGAAGTGGAGCGAAAAAGCGAGTGGTTTTGCGCCGTGAACCCTTTTTTTGCCCTATTTTTCAAGTAGAGTGAGAATACGGTGTTTGAACAAAAATTCGCTTTCTCGCTTGTGGTTTTTTTGTTCACATGCGGCAATTTCACTTTGATTAATTGCTCTCAAACGAAGTTTGTAGCAATTATATTAGTCCTGTTGGTCTTTTTTTAATGCGATTTTTTCGCTTGACCGATTTTTCGTCTGACGCTTTTGACTTTTCGTCCTCAAAAACGGGATAAACAGGTAGCGCCCAGCGGGCATTAAGTGCCTCTTAGAGCCTTTCAGCTCTGTTTCAGCTCAAACTGTTTTGGAGACTTATACTTATACTTATGGTGTGAAGGGCGGTTCTGAGAGGTTG